>NC_070608.1:56682500-56862500 GCF_027172205.1 Podarcis raffonei | reverse complement strand
CAAAAGCAGGTTCCCCAGCTCTGATCTATGCCTTGGCAGGATTGTGCACCTTTTAGAGTTGTACAGTAGAGCTGTACACAAAGGGAATCCAGCAGTTGGATTTTCATTGCCATTGCACTGTTGTGGCATGGAGAACCTAAAGTGTCAACAAAGCCAAGAAGCAATGAAACGGCTCAGTTTTACCAACTGATGTGGATTGCCTTATAACATCAAACCACTGGTCCATCTAGCTCAGTATTATCTATGCTGACTGGGATCCATTGTTCAGGATTTCAGACATGGGTCTCTCCCAGTCTTACCAGCCTTACCTGCATGCAAAGCAGATGCTCTCTCACTGAGCTCTGGCCTCTGACCACTGGCGGAGGAACAGGAGTGTGGAGGGAGCAGACTGCCCCAGCACCACTATTCTGGTAGAGTGCCAACACGGTGCCCCCCCGGACACACGCTGCACACACCCCTGCGCACCGGATGCCATACCCCCAGAACGCATGCCACGCCCCTGTGGGCGCGTGTCATGCCCCTGGAGGGCGCCAGCCATGCCCCTGCCTGCTTTTCGCCCCAGTAGCGGAGCATGCAGCTTTGCCACTGCCTCTGACCACCTTCTTTGGTGAGTAATGCCAGTGGCATTGCATAGATGATGATCTTTACATATGCCAGGTTGGTGGAGAGGAAAACTCACAGAAGGTGAGGTTTTCCTCCTTTGTTTCACAGCTTTGGGGCCTATAGGATAAAGTGTTAAAAGTCTACCCTGTTGTTTGTCAGATACGGCACTTTATATTCTAAAGCAGAAGTGGGAAACTTCAGGCCCAGGGGCCACATGCATCCCTCTGGGCTGTTTAGTCCTTGGGAGACTTCATGCCACACCTCTCCCTAGGCCACACCCTCACTGCACTCTCTTTATGTATTTTTGCCTGGCTGGAATGTCTCCCTGAACGATGATAATGCCTCTGTCTTCTCTGAATGGAGGATAGAGATGCATGTGTGTGTGTGTGTGTGTGTGTGTGTGTGTGTGTGTGTAGAGAAACCAGCTTACTTTGTACAGGTAACATTCACTTCCATTGCTCCACCTGTTTTGGCCTTTGGCCCTGTCCACTGGCATGCAGCCTCCAGAATATTGCCCAAAAGGGAACATGGTCCTCAGGTTGAATAAGGTCCCCCCCCCCCGCATCCTAAAACATTTGTGATAATGTCCAGAGTGATGTGCACCAATACATCTGTGCCAAGGAATGTTAGATAAAGAGGGTTAACTTTAAAAACAAGATGAAAAGCATGAAGCAAATCCACCATATTACCTCCTACAATGCCCAAGTCCATTAGATAAAGCTGAACCAATGTGGCTGATTCTGCAGACACTCAAAAGGTCTTCCTGCCGCTGTGTTTGTTATGGAATCTCCACCACTGTTCACTTCTTCACGTCCTCCTGGCTATTTCCATGCTGAGTAACAGCTTTGTATTTCACTGGTATCCTTTTTCCAGTGGTGATGGTGTCTGTTTCTTCTGTAACATTGGCACGCCGGCACAATATCTCAGCTATGCAATGTGATATTGCATTGGCATCACAATGCAGGACTGTACACAGATTACAGTGAGGGATGCAGAGGGATGCCAAGGGGATCCTGTATACTGGCTCAGGACCCACCTTCTGTGCATATTCCACATCACTTCTGAAAGAGCCTGAGTGCATAAGAACTGTATTAGCTCTGCCTGTGCAAATGGGAACCCAAGAAAAGGCAGGCTTTCTAGGTGTATACAGCCTGTATACACGTCTAGGCTCTTTCAGAAGCTGAGTGCATGGAGGGAAAGCCAGTTGGTACAATCCTGTTTGCCTCCTCTGTGCGCATTCAGCATTACGTATGCTCAGTCCAGCTTTGTACCACATCTCAAACATTTATTTGCTGGTTCTGGGGTTTGGCTTGGCAAACCTCTGACATTTCTGTTCAAATTTGGGTTTCACTGGTATAGTTTCGATTGTAAAAGCTACGGCGGGTTTGTATGCCGCCTTGTGAAAGTTGGCAAGGAAACGCTGCAAGTGGCACGAATCAAACGTGCTGAAAGCGTACTCCTGGCAGGTGAAACGCAATACCGCGCACAGAAGACTATTAGCAAAGTAGAGGGCCACAACATCACTGTGGGAACACAAGACCAATTCGTGTCCATCGGTGTAGTGATTATAGTTAATTGTGATTAATATGGACAAAATGCTGCAGTGGTTTGAACTGCTCCTTTAATTCTGCCAGTGCATTTGTATTTATTAAAAACGTTACACAGCAGGGGTTACCATTTCACATGCTGCCATCCGCTAGGCCAGTCAGTGCAGATGAAATACAAAAGACAACAGTGCAGACGCCATGCCGTTGCACATGGTGTAATCAGGGAGGAGGGCGCTTCTAGGATATATGTCCAAGAATTGCATCCAAATGTGCTCTTTCTAAAAAATGTGAATGTTGTCTGAAGCAAAGCACGCAAACAATACCTGTCTCCTGCCATATAAAACATATCCCCAGGTAACAGCCTGGACCAGGGTAACCTGGCAATGCAGTTTGGCTTAATACACCCTGCCTATTAGAGGTGTCTGAAAGAGGATTTCTGTATGTGTGTGTGTGTGATTCTGTTATGTATACTGAAAGTGATGTTCATTAGAAATGCTTTCTTAGTAATATTGTGGCACAACCAGGAGGGCCTCATGGGATGATCTTCGGCTTCTTGTTCATATACTTAGTTATACTCAGAGTAGACTTACTGAAATAAATAGACTGAAATAAATGGACTTAAAGCATTTAAATCCAATTTCATGTCACTTGAGCCCATTGGTTTGAACCCTACCCACCGGAGCAGCAGTGATCAAACTTGTTCCACCTTTTGTAACAGCCCTCTAACTCAGGTATGGCCCTCCAGATGTTGCTGCACTGACATGTCAGCCCTAACAAGATTAGCCAAGGGCCAGGAATGATGGGAGTTGTAGTTTAGTAACATCTGGACAGCCAAAGGTTCCCCAGACCTAAATATTTGAAGATGGCTGTCATATTGTCTCTTAATTGTCTCTTCTTTGGGCTTAACACACTCCCCCCCCCCCAATTATGCAACAGCAATGGCGTTTATTCAGTCAATAACTATGAAACAATTAGTTGGTGCAATCTTTATTGGTCCTACCATTCGCAGCTTCTAAACGAATACTAAAAGGTGGTGCGAATTGACTGGTACATCCATAGCCTGATATTCCTTCCACCTGCATAGCAAGGCCATTACCAGATACACCAGCATACTGATTATCAAGGCCAGTATGACTGTACCGTGAGCTACCTTTAAGTAAACCAGTTGACTGTTTCCTCTTCCTCTTTCTCTTCTTTTTTAAACTCCTCAAAGTCTTGATAAAGGAGATTAAAAATGCTGAAATAGATTAGCCTGGAAATTCCTCACTGCCTGCTAACTGAATTCGCAGAGGTTTGGCCTGACACTCTGTTGCCATTCAAAGTGTTTTTTAATAATCAGTCTCAGTGCACAGACAGAAATCTATAACCCTGCAATGAGATTGCTATTCAGGCCATAGATAGTTATAAAATCTATTCCCTCCAGTTACTTGCTGTATAAAAACTTCCCTTGCCTATTGATCACCGGCAGGGACAATTCAAAAGTGGGAGACGAGGCAAGTGGCAAACCCTGAGAAGCTCTTGGTTACAGCTTGCGCACTGGACACCGGGCAGATGCGGGGATAAAACTGTCAAGTGTGAAAACACAAAGAGAAATATTGCTATTTTCTATTATTCACATTCTTCCCATGAGCTGTTTGCTCAGTTGCCATGGCACAGGCGGTGAGATTTCATAATTTTCCCCCTGCCTACCATGTGCTCATGCAACAATGCGAATTTAATCAGGCTAGACAGTTGGTTGGGTTTTGTCCATGTGAGTGGACTAAAACTTTTTCTCACCAGCTAAACCCACAAAGTATCTAAAAGCCATAAATAATCAGTAACTTCTATGACTTGCACCTGCTTGCTTTATTTGACTAGGGATACAGAAAGGCTCATATTGGGCACTAAGTTCCCAGCATTAATCACTCTGGTTTACTTCTGAAATCAAAATAGATTTCGAGCTTTTAAAACTATCCAGCACAGGCATTCAATATCGGGACTTATTATTTTGGTCCTGGGTGACATTTAGATGCTATTGCTGTCAATGCCACTGATCTGATCATTCAATACAATCTTTCAGAGTCCTTTCCTTTCCTTGTTATAAATATCCCTAATAAGAAAAAAAATGGCACATGTATTCAGTGGCAAAGATATTTAAGGGTCTGTTGAGCTTAACCAATGAGCTAATATTGGAGAAAATATAGCTGGGGAGAAACCAGAAAACCAGATATTCTAACCATGGTTTATATGTGTATAAATAAATGTCGGCTTGTACAAGGAAAATACCACTGTATTTTGCCTTGGTATCTCCTACCCAGTGTATCCCCTGCCTGCTTTACCAGAGCAAAACAATACAATTAGAGAGATAAACAATAGCAGAGGGAGAGACAAATTAACAGGTACATGCAAGGGAGAAAAGATATATTTGCAGTTGAGATTTGGAGCGAAAGCTTAATAGGAACAATGGCGTGTTTAGTTTTTAACGCTTTTCTAAACAAGATTTGCTGCGCCTTTTGGGAGACCCATCAGAAGAGTTAAGTGAGCAAAGGCAACACCATCGAGTCTTCGTTGGCTGAAGTTTAAGATGCTGCCAGGTTTTTGTTTTTCTTTTTAAAAAGATTTCCTGGCTTTAGTGATGCAATTCAAACTCATTTGGTAAATTTGCAGTACATTATATGGAATCGGGCGCAAGTTTTTTATAGGTTGTTGGTCAGATAGGTTCATTTGCAGGTGAATGCCACCCTCATGGGCGGTTGGTCTGTGCCAAGGTGCCTCCTTAAAAGGCTGCTTCCAATATATGTTTAAAACATTAAAAAAAAACCCACAACAACATGCAGGTTGTCATCTACAGAAACTGCTGCATGTGTGGAATGAGCTGCACATTCTGCAGACACGTGCCAGCAGAAAGAGGACTATGTACACAGAGATTTCCATGCAGAACATTCAGCTCGGTGACAAAATGCTCCAATGCTTCTTCTGTTCATATTTCTGGAACCTAATGTGATGTTGCACAATTGAACATGCTTATTTCTTTGCCAGGGATGGGGCAGGGGTGTACGAAAGGGGGCGGAGGGGGCGGGTCACCCCGGGCACCACTCAGGAGGGGGGGTTGTTTGACAAGATGGCCCGCTGCCCCCCCAGCTATAGAGCGGCTGAGGGCGCGCACACAGTTAGTATGGACTCTGCTCATGTGGCGTCCATATGGGCTGCCACTCTCTCGCGCCATCTGTACGGGCGACTGTACGGGCTGCCACGCACGGGCAGTCCGTACAGGATGCCCCACATGCACAGTCCATACAGACGTCATGCATGCACCACCGGGCGCTCCGCCCCACCCCTTGGCGTCCCACCCTGGGTGCCGGAGAGGGTTCCTCCACCACTGGGAATAAAGATTGTTGTTGGGATGAGGCCGTGTGTATATGTGGAGGTTTGAAAGGAGAACACATGCTTATCCAGCACACTGAATAGTCCAGTGGGGCAAAAAAAATTCCTGCATTGCAGTGGGTTGGACTAGATGACCCCCAGGGTCCGTTCCAACTCTACAATGCTATGATTCTAGGAACATGTATGCAAAAGCAGGTATGAACTCTGCTAACAGCGTTGGCAGCATGATCACCTGTCTGAGGGCTGAACAGAAGAATATTCTAATCGCCTCCTTCTCCCTTGCCCCTAAAAAGTAGTCACTGCTGTCAAATCTAACAGAGACAACTTTCTGTTTGGCAGGGGAGTCGCTCGCACTCAGCAGTCCTTGCATACCCACCGCTGAGCATAAGGACCTTTGGATCGGGACCAGAAACTTTAATTGAGTGAACCCATCGTGCTTTTCAAAGTGCTTAATATTCGTTTCCTCTGGCCACCCCTGCATGTTATTTAAATGTTTGGTGGTGATTTCAATGAGCCACCGCAGACATACAATGCTTCCTCTTTAAATAGGTGCAAAGTGATTGTCACAAAGCATATATGGAAGGAGAGGGGAGGGAGGGAAAGGACATGAAATGAGAATCCTGCCTAATATCTGTAATAAGGGCTTGTGGGGGTGCTAACATGGTCACCTGAATTATGCATGCCTATTGTGTTCAAATATCATAAATCGATGCATGAATACCCTCCAAATCATTTTCAGTTCATGAACATTTATATACAAAGCTCTTGAGCACTGCAAAGACAATTAGTCATATTTGTATGCTGGAATTAATTGAGAGTGAGATGCGGGAGGCAGAAAGAGAGAACAAAGAATGCTTTTTGTCAGTTCTTCCAACTGACAGGGATAATTAGATATATGAAATTGAAATTCCTCAGCAGGGGGTTTCTGTTGACAATGAATTTTCTTTTGATTCCATTCTGTTATTCTTTTATGCTGTCATCTGTGGCAATTTGTTATTCAGCTTGAAGCTTAAAAAAGCAAAGCATTCCACTTTTATGAGTAGATGATGTCAGTTTGTACACTGCTGGGAAATAGATATTAAATGTAATCTTTAAACTAAAAAGAGAGAGAGAGAGAGAGAGAGAGAAAATAAAATCAGTTAAAGAGACAGTGCTCTGTTTACACAGCCCTTGGAGCAAAACTTTGCAAGTAAGTGAAAGAACTTTCTTTGATGGCCTTTAATGTTCCATAGCCTATTATTCACAGTGTAGGCTTGAGACACAGTGTTTTAATTGGGGGAAAAGAATTAATGTCTGGGAACACCTGCTCTGAATATAGGTTTTTTTGTTTCTGTTCCCCCCACCAAAAAAAGATTAAGTTTTTCCCACCATATGGGGAGTTTTCTAATGTGTGTTAGGAGCCACATGGTTCTGGGATGTCTGAAGGGCTCTGGAATACAGGGTGCCCCTCAGCCCCCATGACTCTGCAAGTTGACGTGTGGCCTTGTGTGATGACCCACTTTAAATGACCCAGATCCAATACTTATAGCCAAACAGCGAGTACAAAAGCTAATGCATAAGTTCTAAAGGCATGATTTACATGCGTAGAACAGAATTTGCTGGCAAAATGTGGCTGATACTAAAAATTACTTATCCACAGCTCTCTTCTTTTTATGAACGCATGTGTACTAAACACCTATATCTAATTTATCTAATATGTACCGTTTTTACCTCCATGGGAACTGTACTTGGGTGATGTTCTGGGAATTTTTTGTTAGAGATGTCAGATTCAGGAAACCACAATTCCCATCACAAACTTCTTTCTAAGGTTTCAAAAGAGGCTTGCCCCGTGGGAAGGCAGAAGGATGTTTAAGAAACATAGTTCCAGTGCTGCACTAGCTAAAGAATCCTGTGAGTAGTCTACTCACAGAGCTACAGTTCCCAGCACCATTGACATTTTCAGGGTTCTTTGAGGGAGTACTTTAAAAGTATGGTGTGTATGTAGGAACCAACTCCTAGAGGCCAAGGCCCCTTCGGCCTCCTCATAAAATATTTGATGGGCCCAGGCCCCCACATAGTTGATGGGCATTGGCATTCAAATGGTGTGTGTGTGCTGTGTCATGTGATTGATTATGTAGGGCTTGCTTGCCCCCAAAACGGCTGCCTGAAATTGCTGCTGCTAAATAAAAAATAGGTTCCTATTCCTATTCCTATTCACAGTTTAGCATATTATTTTAGCAACTTCTTGTTGTTGTCGTCGTCCTTACACTCCACCCTTCCTTTTAATTGGAGTCCAGGGCAGCTAGCAACAGTCCTTAAAATTCTACAAGTATACAGAACCATAAAGTAGCAATTAAAATTACAACTGATTCCTACCAACAGTAACACAGTTAAAACAGTAGCAGGAAATGATACATGCAAAATCATCATCATCATCTGCTTATAGATTTATCAAGCGGCTTTTGTCTCTTTCATTTGTTCTGGCTTCCATCTTCTGGTAAATGTTTTGAAAACACTGATGTGTTTTTAAGGCCGGGCATATGTACATTGCCAGCTTCAGTTTGCCAAATAAATAAATAACTCTAGTATGACGGCGGGGGCAGTGATTTTGTTTCTTTCAGTCAGAAGTCTGAACCTCAGCACATCTTCAGTTTTTGTATTTTTGAGCAACTTGGCTCTTACTTCTATTGGCCTCCCAATTTATTTTCTCAAGCTGTTCTGTAGCGTACACAGATCACACACTGAAAGATACATAAACAGTGGAGGGTAGTTAAAGCTTCCCCCTCTGATCTGAGTGTTGCACGCAGAGCTGATACAACCACAGAAATCCCTTTGTAAGCTTCTGTAGCATCAACAGTTTTCCAATGATTGAAAATACTCCCTTGGGAACAAGAATGAAGCAGTGGATACAACCTTGCAGGGCCCTGAGGCAGTGCTGCTGGCTTTGGTGTAGGGCTGGGCTGAAAAAATTACCAATTTGAGGTGGTGTACAGCACAAAGAAAGCACCCCAACAAACAGGGAGAAAGTGGGGGAGAGTGTTGTTGCCATGTGGATGGCTACTGTAAAAACAAAATGGTGGACAAGATGGGCTTTGGCCCTGACCCAATGGGGCTTTTAAATGTTCTTATGTGGGAGCCCTGCTCAAAATGCCCTCTGGTGGACTCCATATTCTACAGATGGGTCCAGATGGACTTATCTGGTGGCAGCAGCTGTTGGGCCTTTCCACCAGTTTAATTTCCTCACAATATCCTTGCATATCATGGTTATGTTTTTAACAGAACTAGGGGAAATAAGTCATTTCTCATCAAGATGAGGGAGCAAGAGGGGAATTGCAGGGGTGGGGATCCATGCGGATGAGGTTAACGTTAAGATTTTCAGAATTTCCCATCCCAAGCTGCATGGAAGATCATCCCCTCCCTGCCTGGCAAACAAACACACCCAGGCATGAGAAAGGGTTCTTCACTGTATGGGAGACACAAAACAATATTTGTCAGAGGAAAAGCAAGTAGCTTGATCTGAATAGAAGGTATACTTCAGCCTAAGCACCTATAGCACCTTCATGTAGGAAAGCGCCATAGTTGACTGGAACAGCATCTGCTTTCCATGTAGGAGGTACCAGGTTTGATCCCCAGCCACACCAGGTAGGCTGAAAAGGTCCCCTGCCTGGACCTCTGGACAGCTGTCAGTATAGACAATTCTGAGCTAGATGGATCAACTTTCTATGTTCCTGTGACGGCCAGCATTACAATCGAATGATGGTAGTGTGGTGCATGCCCCTTCACCACACAGATAATCTCTCATGTGAGCTTGGTCCTCCACATGATTGGCCAGTTGTGGGGATTCCCATTGCTCAGAATTTGGGCTGGGTCAACTTGTAGTTGGAGGTGATGGGGAAGTCCATTGTGAAATGGGAGGGGAATTGCTTCCCCATTTTATTTATTTATTTTTATTTTGCATTTCAGGGTGTATGGGGGCACACAAAGGGTAGCACACAAAGCTCAACAGTGCCCCCCGGCTTCTCCACAACATTCCCAGAACAAAGCTATATTATGATGGTGAGCAGTGGTAGTGAGGGGCCAGAACAAATGCTGACAGGTATTTTGAGCAATACCCCACTCTCCAAACAGACCCCAACCTGAAAAGGGCTGGAACAACTCAGTTGAAATGCTTTTTACTAACTTGTTCCTGTTGAAGTATGAGTGAATTTCATGCACATAGATATACCGCAGGAAAAAAATGTGTCTGAATAAGCAATGCAGTGTAGAAGCTGTAGCCAAGAGATAGCATTGCCTTCCATAAATGCATACATTTTATATATTAGCAACATACAGTGCCTTTTAAGAGCGTACAAACATTTGTAGAAATAGGAAATATGCAAACATTTGTAACCCGAGGCTAGCATTAACTTGCACAATGATCATTTATATTTTATGAGCGCCTTTTTTTTATTCACCTGCTTTCTGCTGGAATTCATTAAAAAAAGCCATATTGATATCAAAGCAATTGAACTGTCACAAAATTCATAATCTTAACTGAAATAAACCTCCTATCTCTCATTAGTGTATTATAATCTTCAATCTGTATAACATTTGCAGCATTTCCAAGGTGAAAGATAAGGTGGGTTATAAAAATAAGTATAATCGCATCATTAATGATCTTGAAATATTACATATTCATTTGCTTTGTAATTTTTGTCATCTGAATGGTTAGTAATTTCCACTACTCTTGGTCCCCCCCCCCATATCAAAGTTTGAAAAAAGGAAGGGGAAATAGAGAATGAAGTGAGGCTTTGTTCAGGGCTCCCCATTTTTTCAATTCTGTTTCTTTTCTGTTTTTGCCCATTTTGATGTCATATAAAGTGCTCTCTAAGGGGCAAAGCCCTCTTGGCGTTTATTGATACTACCTGGGTTGCCAAAGTTTGTTAACTAGACTTATTATCCTGGGGCTGAATTAACCATTATTCCAAGTGCTCTTCAGAGAAGTGCCCCAGACCACTTGGGCCTTTGCTGTGGTCTAATTGTCTGTCATTTCCACACATAAAAATTCCATCTCGCTCCTTGTCTTGATCATCTTTAAAATTTCTATGTGGAAGAAACTCGTGCATGGGGTGGCATCCTGCTTTTCCCATGCAAACATCACCCAGCCCTGAGTCAGCAGTTTCAGTGCCACCAAAGCAATGTATAAATTGAGCCAAAGTTTCTGTGGGTAGCTGTATATTGGATGGTGCTTGTTATTGCCCGAGTGCTTGCTGATTTCATCTGTTTCTTTATAGGCACCATTATACTTTATTGATATAACAGAACACCAGAGTTGATGAACTTACCTGGAACTCTTGTATGCCACATACTCTGCACTGCTCAGAGGAAGGAGGACCAATGTGCAGCCTTGATACATATGTACATAGGATCTCCAAGTGTTTCCCACCCACTGATTGGCTCCCTAGGTCCAATGATGGAACTACATCAGATGCCTTCAGACATTTCTCTGAGCTCATAAATCTATGCTGGCTTTGAGGTGGCTAATATGAGTCATTGTGATGTAAGGCTTAGTCTTTGAACCTCCTTCATAAGCACTTGCGGGTGAATCATGTTATGAAACCAAGTTTATAGCTCTGTCTTTTGAATTACCTGCTGTTAGCATGTGATGCATGTACATTACATGGATGTAATGTGGGGCAAATTCACACAGCAAATGCTAGCATCCGTGCAGAGATTCTCTATGTAACTTGATCATCGCTTGCATCATGTTCTGATAATCTTATGTCTGGATTACTGCAATGTGCTCTGTGTGGAATTATCCTTAAAGATGGTCCAGGAGCTGCAGCTGATGCAGAAGGTGGCTGCCCAGCAATTGATTAAGGCAGTGTGATGAGATCATATGTTGGCAAATTAACATTCTCAATAAAAAAACCAGCTAAAGCAAGTACATAAAAACATTCAATATATGAATTAAAGGGATTATCTCCTCCAATCAGTGTGTGATAGTCCATGCTGTGAAATTGGCAGGGAAAGCCCTGCTTCTGGAGGTGGCCCAGGGGAGCAATTACATGAGGCCAGGCCTTTTCGGTGGTGGCATATTTATCATGGAATTCCCTCCTTGAAGAAGCAACCCCGCCTCACTGGTAGCCTTTAGACATCAACTAAAGATATACCCTTTCAAGCAGCATTCTGAGATAAATGCTCCCATCCAGAAGTTGAAATTGAACCTCCCATTCCCTTCACGGAGCTAAAATTCCCAGAGTTCCCTGGGAAGAGTGTTTGATTGTTAAAGCACTCAAAGAATTGTAGCTCTGTGAGGGAAATAGGGATTTCCTAACAACTCTCAGCATGCTTCTCAAGCTACAGTTCCCAGGATTCTCTGTGTGAAGCCAGGGCTGTTCAAAGTGGGCAATAGCGCTTTAGATGTATCATGGCATCGGATTGCAACTTATATACATTTGATTTCTTGCTAATATATATTTGATGGCTTACTTCTCCAGCTGGTTATGTTCTTGATACCACTGATTTTTATGTGTGCATGTTTTTTAAATAAAA
The DNA here is from genome assembly GCF_027172205.1 of Podarcis raffonei. Classification (NCBI taxonomy): domain Eukaryota; kingdom Metazoa; phylum Chordata; class Lepidosauria; order Squamata; family Lacertidae; genus Podarcis; species Podarcis raffonei. Next base: position 56,850,474 of record NC_070608.1, on the reverse strand, counting down.
GAACCAAAGACACAATAGACTGAGGTTTCAGAGGCTGCAGAAGAGAAGTCACACACTCTAAGGTATGAAGATCCCTAGGGAGAGTTGAGAGAGAGAGAGAGACTGGTGATTGCAGGGTTATGGTTACAGTCAGCGCTATTTTTCCTAGAAAAAGAGGTGCCTGAACTCATCACGAACATCTCCCTTGTTCTCTTACAATGACACCCGAGAGGTGCCAGAACAGAGTTCCGGCGAGTTCCGGCTGGAAAAAAAGCCCTGGTTACAGTAGAATTATAAGATAATTTCTTGCCCTACAGATCTTATATTTTGTTCTGTGTGCCTGCTATGAAGCAGGCTTATATATCCCAGCTCCCCCAAATCCAGATTGTACAGTTGTCCACTCACACCACCTCAAAACTCCTCCCTAGGGAGAGTTTAGTCATCCCTTGGGGTGACAGGGGTGTAACAAATTTGCCCCTACCTAAGAGTGGGAATGGCATTGTCGGAAAGGAGCTTTCTATTTGGAGATAAAAATTCTCTCCCCTCTCTCTTTCCCCCTCCCTCTTACTGCCTCTGACCATCTTGAGAACAAAACACTATCAACGTCCCATAGATTTTGAGTCAGCACAGTATATCTCGGAGCAAATGCATGCGCGCACACACAACATATCTTGTGTACAAAGGCAGTCACAATTAATCAACGGTGCTCAGTGCTCTGACTAGATGCTTTCCTCCATTCCTAACCATTGCCTGCAGTCTTTATGTAATCAGAACAATTTGGCTCTCAAATGAATGAATGAATGAATGAATGAATGAAGGGTTTGCTTTCACTTTTCGCAGTGTCCAGTTTGGAACAGGATCATTTGAGAGCGACCAAAAACCACAACTGAAACTGGTGTCCCTTTGCCACATGCATAACACTCTGACTAAATCATTGTCCTCTTCTCTCCCCCTCAACCCCCCCCCGCTGTGCCCCTTTCCGATGACAGCAGGTCACTTGAAAGGTTAAAGCAAATGTTAATATTAGAGTGACCTGCTATCTCTGTATCACCCCTTTCGCCAGCCAGCCAGTGTTATGCTTTTAATTCCCTAATGTGCGATCCAGCAGTCCGTATCATCTTACAGGGATTGAATAGAAAAAGCGAACAGCAGACTGTGTGGTCACTGTTTTCAATATCCCCCCTGCTAGCCATTACATCATCCAGCTACTTTCTAAGAGGATTTTCAGCAGGCTTGGCTTCATTATTAAAATAGTAATTAATTTTTTCCTCTTCACAAAACCGGAGGACCTTCAGATGGAGGCCTCGGGAGCGAGAGGGCAGTTTTCTTTTGAAAATGGCCTTTCTGAAAGCCATAATCTGCTCTCTTCAACTTTACAGTACACATGTTCCCCAGCAAATGTGATTAAAGAGAGAGAGAGAGAGACACATATTAAAAAAAAAAAACCTTTGCAGAAAATTAATTCAGTTTCCAGGATTAAAAAAAAAAGTTTGATAAAGTTGTGCAATGCTCCAATGACAACACATAATAGAAGTGCAAAGTTTTATCCTCTTGAAGGATAAATGAGCGGCCAGAAAGGTCTGGTGGTTCCCAGAGAAAAAACATCTGCTACAGCTAATTCACTTTAGCTTTTGATTGTAAAATTCATTAGCCATATCAGGCAGCTGTAGTTTCAAACATGTTGCTAGGAAGTACAGTTTTTAAAGAGGGTGATGCCATTTGTTCGCAGCAGTGGGAAGTTAGGATGAGTGCCCAGTGAAATGCAACTTCCCACTGATTCGGAGGTGAATGGGGGGAGTCTCTGCAGAACGGGGTGCCGATCAACACAATTGCCCTTGTAACCACCTCCATATTTAGCAAAGTGTTGTGGTGAAATTATTGCCATTCATGTCATCAAAGAAAAAGAAGTGCCATTTACAAGCCACCGTGCCTCACCCCTGTTGTACCCTGCTAGCCTTACAGCTCAATTTAGGTTTGGGGAACCTGTGGCCTTGCAGTTGATGTGGACTCCAACTCCCATCGGAGGGACGCGGGTGGCGCTGTGGGTAAAACCTCAGTGCCTAGGGCTTGCCGATCGCATGGTCGGCGGTTCGAATCCCCGCAGCGGGGTGAGCTCCCGTCTTTCGGTCCCAGCTCCTGCCCACCTAGCAATTCGAAAGCACCCTTAAGTGCAGGTAGATAAATAGGTACCGCTTTATAGCGGGAAGGTAAACGGCGTTTCTGTGTGCTGCGCTGGTGCTGGCTCGCCAGAGCAGCTTCGTCACGCTGACCACGTGACCCGGAAGTGTCTCTGGACAGCGCTGGTCCCCGCCTCTTAAGTGAGATGGGCGCACAACCCTAGAGTCAGACACGACTGGCCCGTAGGGGCAGGGAGTACCTTTTACCAACTCCCATCAGGCCCAACCATCAGAGCCAATGGCTGCAGCTGATGGGATATGTAGTCCAACAACAATTGGAGGGCCAATAGTTCCTCAACCCTGGCTTCATAGTTGCAATGAAGTACAAATAGATAAGCAGTGGAAGAATCCAGCCCTGCCCATGCTTAGATTATTCCTAGAATGCCTATTCAGCAAAAATGTTTTTAGCTAACCTAAACATGTTTGGAGGAAAAAAAGAAATGAAACAGGCAGGCAATAGACAAGGAGAGACTGTAGCTCAGTAGAGCACTTGTTTTGCATCCAGAAGGACCCATGTTCAGTCCATGGCGCCAACAATTGAAATGTCAGGTAGCAGGGGATCTGAAAAGCCTCAGCACGTCCAAATGATGTGCAATCGCATATCCGTGGGTCCTTTCGGACCCAGAAGAAGGAAGAATGGGGGCAGAACAGGGGTGTAATGGAGGTGTGGCATAATGGGAGCATGACGAGATGGGGTGGGGGCATACTTATGCAGAACCACCCCCTTGTGAAATGGTCATTGCCTGTAGTATCAGAATCATCTGCTTTATTGCAAAAGCAAAATATCAAGGCCATTCAACTGTCATGCACTTTGATGTCACAGATGATGCCACACAGCTAAATTCTAAGAGGGAGAGGAGGCCACTTCCGGGTGGTGAAGGGCCAGAGTCACAGACAGTGTTCTGCTAAGATCAGGACAACTTTGATCAAACGTTTCTCCAACTATGAAATGCAGAAGTGGTCCTTGTTGTGAGACTAACCTGAGGATTTTCCAGTGGATGATAACCTCTTTGGATAAATATGACAAATACTAATATGATTTGTATAGTAAGATCCTTGGGAAAGGTGTCTCTACCCACAGTGTGTCGTTTGAAAGCCTCAGGAGTAGCTGCAAAATAGATGGGTAAATAAAAGAACATAAATATTGTGGATGCTTCTTTGGCTTTCAAATCACACTTTCGTCGGCTCAGGTTTTTCTGCTACCGGCCTCAAAGTCCCTCTCAGGAAAGAGACCGACATCCCTTGCTACTTACATGTGTGATAAGAAACTACCTTATTTGGGATCAGAGCCATGATCAATCTAGGCTGATACTATCTTGGCTGACTGACAATTGCTCTCCCAGGAACTTGAGCAGAGGGCTTTCCCAGCCATGCTGCTTGAGATGCTTAAACTGGAAATTCTAAAAGTCTAGCCCCATGCATGCAACTCACAAACTGTACCGCTGAGTCTATGCTGAATCAGAAGGCCAGACAAGTTTGCATCCCATAGCCCTGACATGGCATTTGGTCACCATTCAAACATAAAACTGTGCTGAAAACTGTCTGCCAATTCCTTGAAAGTTTTCACTCTCTATGAACGATGCTTTGAAGGAGCCTTTCCAACACTATAGCTGCTGTTTAGTTCTGATGTTTTCTGCAGTGGAACCATAATGGGCCTTCCACACCACTACTCCCAAGTTGCTGTTTTCAGGAGGTTGGTTGCGCTTTTTCCTGTCCACACTCATGATGGGATGTTTTTGGACTGAGAAATGTTCTTGCAACCAGTAAATGCTGGAGTTATGAGCATGCCTACAAGGTTTGAGCTCCAAGTTACGAGCATGCATACAATGCATTCTTGTTTATTTATTTAACACCTGGTGTTCTGAAATTCTGTTCAGGAGAGGAATTAGGAGATTAGATGGCAGGAACTTCTTGCGTTTGCTGTTTTGGTCCAAGCTACGGATAACCTATGGAAAAAAGCCAGCGAGGGGAGGGGGAGGCGCAAAATGGAAGTTGCTCAAATCGTAGCCCCTGAACATCACACAAATTTGTGGGAACTCGCACTAAACACCTTCTGCACACATACAACACACATATACCCAGCAGTCTACTCATTTTTAATAATAATAATAATAATAATAATAATTTATTATTTATACCCCACCCATCTGGCTGGGTTTCTCCAGCCACTCTGGGCGGCTCCCAACAGAATTAAAAGCACAATAAACCATCAAACATTAAAAGCTTCCCTAAACAAGGCTGCCTTCAGATGTCTTCTAAAAGTCAGATAGTTGTTTATTTCCTTGACATCTGATGGGAGGGCATTCCACAGGGCTTTAAAACAGCATTTCCTGTTCCGGTTCCCTTCTGGTTGACTTGCTTCTGGTATGCCCATAGTGAGTAGAAAAGCATTGCAGCACTCACCCAAAGACCAGGGTGCAGTGCCTTGAACACCCACAGACTGAGGAGGATGACAGACTCTTCACCACCCTTACCACCAGCAGTTTCTTTCCTTGGGCCACTAGTTTCAGCAAACTGTGTTCAGTTTGTATTTGGAAAACCTTATGTGATTATTGAGATGAACAGGAAAAGGGTTCCATAGTGAAGCTTCCAAATGGAAATCATTCTTTAAAAAATATTCCAGTCACTTTTAGACCCCGTATTTTAACCCTATTGCAAATAAGCAACTAATGCACAGCACTCAAACGAGCAGCATAGAGCTACTTTTCCATACTATTCCCTGACTCCATCACGGACATATGTTATGTATTTAATATGACAAAACAATCAAGCAGCTGAGTAAACAGGGCAAGAACAATGTTAGTGACCATGAAAATCTGAACTACTTTTATAAGTTAGTTTAGTACAGATTCAGCCTCCTCCCCCAGTTAGGTGCTATTGATGCAGTATCCAATGTGACAAGGATGTGAAGTTGGTTTCTTTTGAGGAAAAAAAGACATGGAGTAAGTCTGTGCAATGACAAACCTAGACAGCATCTTAAAAAGTAGAGACATCACCTTGCCAACAAAGGTCCGTATAGTAAAAGCTATGGTTTTCCCAGTAGTGATGTATGGAAGTGAGAGCTGGACCATACAGAAGGCTGATCGCCGAAGAATTGATGCTTTTGAATTATGGTGCTGGAGGAGACTCTTGAGAGTCCCATGGACTGCAAGAAGATCAAACCTATCTATTCTTAAGGAAATCAGCCCTGAGTGCTCACTGGAAGGACAGATTGTGAAGCTGAGGCTCCAATACTTTGGCCACCTCATGAGAAGAGAAGACTCCCTGGAAAGACCCTGATGTTGGGAAAGATGGAGGGCACAAGGAGAAGGGGACGACAGAGGACGAGATGGTTGGATAGCGTTCTCGAAGCTACCAGCATGAGTCTGACCAAACTGTGGGAGGCAGTGGAAGACAGGAGTGCCTGGCGTGCTCTGGTCCATGGGGTCACGAAGAGTCAGACACGACTAAACGACTAAACAACAACAAAGTCTGTGCTGTGACCTTATCAGCTGTTTGATTGGTTGATGAGGTAACCAAGCTTCAGGACCCCCATACATCCTTTTCATTATGGATTTGTACTCATGATGCTTTTGAGGTGATCACGTGTGACCCTGGTTTCAATACTTTATGCATGTACAAAAGTTTTGGAGTGGTCACACCACTTCATTTCCAGTCAGCTCGTATCCTGCAGTGTCCTGCTGAAAGCCCATAACATTTTTAAATCTTTTTAAAATTATCATTGTGATGCAAAGGAATCATCTTATGAAGCAGGATTCCGTTATTTTCTCTCTCAGAAAGATGGAGCTGTGTTGTCAGAGGCTGCACCTAGAGACCACTTTGATAATGGTCAAAGTCTCCACAAAGTGCCTCCAGCACTAATTTTCCAAAAGTATAACATGAAGAGGTAGGACTGCAACATAAAAAGGTAAAAGGTAAAGGACCCCTGGATGGTTAAGTCCAATCAAAGTTGACTATGGGGATGCGGCGCTCATCTAGCTTTCAGGCTGAGGGAGCCGGTGTTTGTCCACAGACAGTCATGTGGCCAGCATGTCTAAACCGCTTCTACCGCAACAGAACACTGTGACGGAAGCCAGAGTGTACAGAAATGCCATTTACCTTCCCGCCACAGCTGTACCTATTTATCTACTTGCACTGGTGTGTTTTCGAACTGCTAGGTTGGCAGGAGCTGGGACAGAGCAATGGGAGCTCACCCGGTCATGGAGATTTGAACCGCCAACCTTCTGATCGGCAAGCCCAAGAGGCTCAGTAGTTTAGACCACAGTGCATAATATCCTCATCATAGAAGCTACCAAAATTTGGAGCCTTCATTTCCTAGTATGACTGGGCAGTTGCTATATCTCAGAGAAGGTTCATGGGGTGGTGACCTTTCTTCTGCCAGACTTGCATGCTTTTGTCTTAATACTCATGCTTGCCACCTGGTGCTTCATGGTTCATGGACGTCTCTAGGCTCGTTTATCTTTCTTCTTTTGCCAGTTCAGGAGGAGAAGAACCCCTGGAAGATTCCACCAACACAACGTATAATCATGTGAATTCTTCTCAGTAACTGAGTTGCCCTGGGTTGCCCTGATGGATTAACATGGGACGGTGGGAGTGTGACCTTGCTCCTGCTTCTTGATCTCTCTGCAGAGATGTGCACTGGTTGCTGATTTGCTACCTAGCCAAGTTTAATGTTAATGACTTAGGACCAGTTTACTGGCAGGATCACCTTACCTCATATGTGCCCACTTGACTACTTAGATCTGTGGAACTGTCACAGGTGCCACATAATGCAGTTCCAAGAAATCAATATTTTACTGTGACAGAGCTTTGGAACTTCCTGCCAATAGGCATCAGGCAGGTATCTTTGCTGTAGATATTGACATATCTATGTTACTATTAATTTTGGTTATTTTCAAATGTTTTTAATTATTTTAACTCTTTCTATGGATAATTTTAATATTTATAGTAAAGTGCTTTCATTAGGATGAAGCAGTATATAAATTTTGTTAAATAAAATAATCTAGCTTTATTAATCTAGCAATGTGTAATTGTGCTTATTGTGGGTATTTTTTAATTATTATAAAGAAATAAGCTTCTTTTTGTCACCCCATCATCACTATTGACAAGAGTTCAAATCCCTATAGCTGCAAGTACTTGTTCCCATAGCAGTTGAAGGTATAAACTTCAAAGGAATGCAAATCTAGTCAGATTGGCCCTTGTGGTTCATTGCTACTTGCTTCTCTAGGCCCCACTCAGTCCTCAGAGCCCTTTTTAATCACAGATGAGAACTGGAGGGTGAAATACCAGCCTTCAAGAATGGCAGACAGGAAGTCTCTTGATTGACCAAGCCTGCTACTATGAACCAAGCCTGCTACTATGAACCTGATGTTCTGGCCTTGCCTGGTCAACAGGACACTAATCTCCTTGCTGAGCTTCAGCTGCCCCAGCCCACCAAGCTTAGAGACAGATGCTGCCTTGGAAGAACACACTTGGTAGAATTGGGTCATGCTACCTCTGGGCCTTCCATGGCGTAACAGGTAAACAAATATCCTATGGCTCTGAGACAGGACAAAAGATGAAAGGGGTCACTTTCCAAGGCCATCGTTTGCTTCATTATCTCTACACCAAGCCAGCTCTACTAAATACAGGAATGGGGAGCTTGTGATGGTCCATATGAAGGTGGACTTCAACACTCATCCTTTCAGTTTAATTGACAGGGATAATGGGAGTCATAATCTTATAACATTGGAGAATCACTCTTTTCTCCTCTCTAACCTAAGATAATGGTCCTATGGTTTCAATTCTGTGAGTGCACCTTCATTAACTCCAAGGTACACCAAATGGGCTTTTAAAAGTGTTAGTTTCAACTCCCAGAACCAACCCAGTTTTAACTATAAAGTGTAGTATCCACGTGTACTCTGTAAATCCAAATCCTGCTCAGGATTTACACTATCAATCTGGAAAGCAGAATCTGGTCCCAGGGATATCATTTTACCCTGGGGACAGAAAGAAGGTACAAAGGAAGGATTTATCAAAACAATAAACCCTAGTCAGGAATAGCCCTAATCAGAATGTCAAAAATTAGAAGGGACATATCCCCAAGGACCCTGCTAAATACTCGCCCTATGAAACAAATACTTATCAAATCTTGCTGTTTTCCTGGGAGTCACACTGTGTAATTCTATGAACAGAAGCCTCCTGCTAAGAAAAAAAATAAGAGGGAAAGATGAATCATGCCACATATCCTTTTAAATTGTCATTCAGAAACATATTTGCAAATTGCGATGCATATGAACATAACGATTACAAGATCATCCTGGAGCTTTTTCTCCTTGTCTCCTATTGACAGGCACAGCATTGTCCCGGGTTATCTACAGGGTAAAATAGTCTCAGGGACAAGAGAATAGCTTAATTTTACTTGTTTGAGAGCAAACAGACTGTCTCTTCCTCCCTCCTGACTGTTTTGAAATCTCCTGTGATTTTTAAAGAGAAGCACTTCTTTTTAAGCATGATAAAGAGTCTGTATTATTTACTGTGGAACTTTCCACCATTGAAATAATGATTGCTAATATAATTGAGCAAGAACATTCTGTTTCCTGGTAGACTGAGGTTCTGTGCAACCTTGCACATTTAAACAAAATGATTACCAACAATCACCTACTTGAAATTCCTCCAAGGGCTTTTGCGAACAGGGTATGAGCACACAGGAACAAAGGCAAAATACACATTTTGTTCTATTTTAGTAGTTCTACTTAAGTTTTCATCCAGGAAGCAGCAGAATTGGGAACAATCATTTTGTTCTATTTTTCTGAGTTTGATTAAATAAGTTAATTGCCCTCAGATGGGGAGCTTGGGATTGAGTAGCACAAATGTGGCCACACAGGACACAAATTGCATGCAGGAATAACTCAATAAAATAAAATAAAATCTGTTGCATGAGATTCAGGGAAAATGGAATGAGAATTGGGCACAAGGCAAAATGATGGTAGCCTTGAACTTCAAAAGTGGTATCATTTTACTCAGAGTAATAAGAAACTGTTGACTTAGGGTTCTTTTGCAGAATATTGTCGGTTTGTTTATTAATGAGCTTATTAATAAATGACTCAAAGCGACTTACAAAACAATAGTAAAATACACTATTTTAAAATATTTAAAATCAATACACAACGCAAGGCAATCAAATCTTAAAACAATTCCTCCAACTATCTCCCTAACCACCAGAGAATACCCCCCCCCCCAATTTCTGCAGCTGCTGCAAAGAATATTGATACTTAAATGCCAAGCAGAAGAGAAATGTCTTGGCCAGGCACCAAAAGATGTCCACATCAGTGCCAGGCCAAGAGATAATTCTATGAAGGGGAGTCAGTTTTGAAACGGTCAATTCTCTTGTTGCTGCCCTCCAGATTTCTGCCCATGAGGGCACAAAGAGAAGGGTCACTGATGTTGACATCAGGGTCCAGTCAGGCTCAAGTGGGAAAAGCCATTCTGTAAGGTATTGGATTTTTGAGCTGCAATTGATTCTGCAGATGAACAGTTCTAAGAATTCCAATTTACATGCCCATGTGGGTTTTTAATGCGTATACAAATGACACTGTAGGATAGAAATAAAGGCACAAAACAACCCACTTAAAAGAACATTAAATTATAATCCTATGACATAATCCAAGAGCAGCTGCTGAAATATCTGTTCAGGGTGAAAACTGCAACTCGTTTAAAAATACCCAAAGCCCCGGCAGGAAAACCCACCAAAGTGAGTGGAATTCAATGCCATGTTCTTTCAATAATTTCTCCTGCATGCTGCTCTGAGGTTTCCCCTCACCTCCATGAAGCAATTTTGGGGTGCATGGAGAGTACATAGGTGAAGAAGAGGAGGCAAAGCCCCATCATGCAAATGGAAGTCCTTGTGCAAGGCTTCCACAGATGGAGGATGTTCGCAGGATGTTCCATTGGGAAGAACTTTCAAGCCTGGCATCAGGGCCAGCCCTCCTTAGGGTGCTCCTAGTGCTGTTGCCTATCCTGCTCTATCCAAAATGTTTTTTAAAATGACACTGGTCCAACCACAATGCCCTTGATGTAGCACCACTATGGGTAATTGTGGGAAGTTAACATAGCGGCTCTCAGTTCCCCACTGGGGACTGTCTTGTGCTGATCAGAGTGCTACTGATGCTAAGCAAGTCCACTGATTCTGGAAGGTCCACATAGAGAGCTCCTTCAAAACTGGAGCTCACCTGCCTACACAAGTACTCCTCAATGTTATTATTCAATGTCCAGGGTGACTGTATGCAGAGTAAAATATTTCTCATGAACCATATATATATGGGTTTGAGAGTCTCTCTCTCTCTCTCTCTCTCTCTCTCTCTCTCTCTCTCTCGTATCTCATATATGGTTCATACAATATATTTTAATCTGCATATATATGTGTGTGTCTCTGTGAGCCCAGTAATCTATCTTTGTATCTGTATCTACATCTATGTCTCAAATATATATGAGAATCATGTGTTATTGTAGAGGATTTAGATGAAACATGGATTCATTCAATTAGATTCAGTATGGGCTCACGGTTACATATAATCTATAATGACACCACAGTCTGTAAAACCATGTCCTAACCAAAGTTGGTCTCTGTGTTTTGAAATGTGTATATGAGGGTATGCTGTCATTTAACAAGCAAGGCACTTAATGTGTTATTGTACAGTGGGCTTGATCCCTGGTGAGACTGATAGGTTTTGAGCATTCATGGGTAGACTTGAGTGACACCAGTGTGCTTCGTCCTCAATTCCTGAGGTGCAAAATGGGGGCAATAATGACCCACCTTACAAGGATGACCCTGATAAGGGGAGTATAGTACTCTGAATGCTCACTGCACTATATAAATGAATAATAATGATAAGGCCTAGCATTTAAGCAGCTCCAGTTAATTTCAAATGAGCTACTCTAATGCCTCTGATTTAATTACATGGTTAAGTGGTTTGTTGGAATATGCTACAATGCTCTGCACTTTGCAGCCCGGTTCAAAAAAAAGAGAGTCATGAATGCTTTTAATTTTAACTCCTTTTGGATCTAGGTTTTAAAAAGCCATTACATAAATGATGAAGTTCATCCCAAGTCACCAAGAACTTAAGCATATCTTTAAGGTACAACAGGATTTAATAAAAATCCTTTCACATGCCACTTTCTGATTTGAGATTTTGACGGCATTTTCTTCTTCCTCCTCTGAGTTTCTTTCTTTTTTTAATGGTGTGATATTTTTCTCCCTAAGGCCTGACAGACGTAACCTTAATTTCATTGCATCCTTATACCTACATGTGGTGCATGCTATTTAGCTCTTTGGTTCTTCCATAAGTAGCTAATATTCATTCTCTCACAGGTACAGGAGGCTAATAGTTCAATCACTAGGGGAAAAAAAGATGAAAGGGCAGGAAATGGCTGTCATGGCCCCAAAGGAAATATTTGGAAGAAAAGGAGCACAACAGCAAATAAAGTGCTAATTAATGTCCAATTTCAGCACTGATATACGGACCACAGCAGTAGGCAAAAGCAAGCCTTCTGTTCCAGTAACTGCTCAAGTGCTTTTATTCTCAGTTCTATGCAAGAATGCTTCTGTGCTTTCTAAATCTTCAAACTCTCTCTTGAATCTGAGCTCTTTGTTCTGTATTCTTTTCATTCCTCAGCAATTTTAATCCTCCCCCCTTAAAAAAAACAAACTTCATTATTAATTTCCGTTGGACTGATTTGTGTAAAAAAATAATAATTTCAATTTGCTTCTTAAATCCTGATTTTAAACCCCCACCCCCACCCCCGAAATTCTATGTTGGATGGTTCAGGGAAACAGTAAAATGTGACAAAAAATGAAATGGTGGAAACATAGCCCCTGTTCAAATCATGGTAAAATTCAAAGAGGGTGTTACAACAGTGCGCATTTCAACTTATAGTCCAAATCAGAAACAGAGAGAGAGAGAAAGAGAGAGAGAGAGAGAGAGAGAGAGAGAGAGAGAGAGAGAGAAACACACCGCTGCAGCATTAGAAGTTCTAATTCACTGGCTTTGTCCTGGAAAGGGCATTGAGAGTAAATCTTCTATTGAAGAACACAATAGCGAGAGCAACCCTGTTTTTATGTACCATAGTAATTGGTACATGTAACTGACTAAATGTGTTGTTCAGAGAAGAAAATGAAAGTTGAAATTCACAAAGGAATGTCATGATGATCAATTATTTCTGGTGTTTAGTATCTGGGAATCACATCTTAAGGTAAAATGTTATTTGCTGATGACTGAATGCCAGAAATAATAATCTGACATTAAGCTTTTGTGATTCTGGCCAAATGAAAGCCTAAAAAGGTGCAGTCAAGGGTGTGCTTGATACACGAATGTGTAGCTCTTAGAATATAAATGACTGAAATATTACTCATTATTACCCAGCAATCATAAGGAGTACATAATAGTTATTAAACTCACAAAAGCCACTGTACTGAAGTCACACTAAATATATGGCTGCAACCAACACTAGACAGGGAATTTCTATCAAATCTGAAACTTTTTCCTTGCCCCCCGCCCAATTTAATGTTCCAGTGGTGCACACATCTGGTACAGGATTGCTGGCCGTATGGCAGATGTTACATGTACTTGCTCAAGACACTGACAGTCTGACTGTTGGAGGGGAGCAGGAAAAGGGTGGTGAAACTAAATGGGTCCATTTCCAAAGATTTGTCTTCCTCGGTTATCATTGCTATGATAGACAGGAGGCATCTTTAGAAATAAATTTATTCTGCTTTTATTTAGGATGGCTTATGTTCATATCTGGTAGAAATGAAAGTGGTGGTCCTCAAACACTACTCTGAGTATGACAAAAGAACTAGGCGCATTGCTTCATATTTCTTACCACACAGTGTCTTTGGTTACACAACAGCTATGTGACATAACAGGTGATTGATGTTAGAGATGGAAGGATATGTAAATTTTGGTTCTCTCATTTTCCCACCCTTAAGTTCAGCTTTGCAAATTCTTTTTAAAATCCTCGTAACACTCCACCAGCATTTTAGTGTGAATTTCTCCTAATGAATATATTTTTGTATGTGCTTTGGACACGTGAACAAATTTCTGCAAGCAATTTCCCAGAATATAATGCATTTCTGCATGTTATTTCACTGCATGTTCATGAATCCAGGTATAATGCTCACACCCTCAAAGAAATGCAAATATCACAACTTCTAAATTATTTGATTTAAAATGCCTTTTTCTTACCTCCCCCCCCCCCAAGAAAGGAAGGAAAGGAAAGATACGCTATCTGCCAGAGACAGGGAGCTCTGAATAATGTTATTAGTACTAAAAAACAACAACCCCCTACACCCCCCAGTGTAGGGATCATAACAATGTGTCAGGCCTCCCTCCAGAGGTGGTTTTAGGGTAGCATGATCAGTGCAGCTGCATGGGGCACCACAACAATGCTGTAGAACAGAGGGTGAGAGGTGGCGGGAAGTACCAAATATTAACACAACATAGGGTACCGTTGAAGTCCACCACTGCTTCTTCCCTTCCTCTCTTCTCATCACTGCCACCAGAGCTACACCAAAGCTAAATGCAGAGAATTAGGGTCTTAGGGGTGCAGGTAGATCAGCGGATGAGCAAATGATGGTGCATTGGATGCTAATAGGGAGTTTGGCAGTTGGATCATGCTCTGTTGTTCTCCCATTGATATCATTGAGGCAGTGTTTATGTATTTATGTATAGGCTAAGTAGGCTGAAGCCTAGGGCCTCTAAATCTAGGGGCCTCGCCAGCCAGCCTGCTCCCCAGTGCCGCAGTCTCCCCTCTCCCAAAATTGCAAACCCAAGACTTCATGTGAGGGCAGGACAACCTGGGCCTCTAAATCTAGGGGGCCTCGCCAGCCTGCCCACTCCCCAGTGCCACAGTCTCCCCTCTCCCAAAATTGCAAACCCAAGACTTCATGCAAGGGCAGGGCAACTCAGGCCCAGCAACTATGAGACTCAGGGCTAGCCAGTGGGGCCCAATTTGAAGCAGAGGGGTGCAACTTAATTTTTTTTTGTAGGGCCCCAGTTCACAGCCAAAGTCTGCAAAATCTTATAAATAAAATCCATCTAGATTGCCCTGGTGTGGGGCCCCCTTAGGAGCGGCACACGGGGCCCAATTTGGCCAAATTGCTCCAATTGCCTTAAGGTCAGCTCTGATGAGACTGTGCAGGGATTGGACTGACAAGCCCTGCACCTCCTAGGTTCCTGGTGTCACTATTCAGAGTACAGACTCAAGGACTTGTTATGGAAATAAAGGGGGGCACTTATTGGAAATCAGTTTTGTCACCTCTCCCCCTACAAACCCCGGGACGATGAGCCCAGCCACCTTTTATTCACACTCGCATAAGCACTACACTACAGCATGGCCATAAACCTGTAAGTTCAACTGCTGAAATACACACCCAATATGTAGCAATGGAGATTTATGTTACTGCTTTATGAATGAACACTGTTTTATGAATGGAATCTGTATTTTCTGAATTACCTAAGAGCCACCAATAGGGAGCTCTAGAATCCGACAGCTAACAAATTGGGTACTACCAAACAGCGACCCCTATTGCTGAAAGCAGGTAACCAGCAGGGAATGCTTCAGCTCAGCCTTTGCACTGTTGACTGAATACCCCCTGCTGTGCAGATAATAGAGAAAGCTCATAAATTGTATCCCTTCTGGCATCCTGGCCAACTCTATTATGCTGGTGTAAACCCTGGTGCACCAGAAGCCCAAAATAGTAGCAAATAAAATCCGCTCATACGTCAGTGATTGATAAGACTTCTCAACCATTTCTTCCAAAGTCTTCCTAAATTATAAAACTCCAAAATACAGGCCAAAAGAGAACAGGTCTGGGAAGAACGAGACATACAATGGGCACCACCAGTGAAAAGGCCCTGCTCTGTGTAGCTCCTGCCCTGTCATTTGATAGGGTGCTCACTTGCCCTCCTTCTTGACATGGAATGCTCTCTATTGGAGTCTTCCGGTCCAGTACAAAGACCATAAGAAGGGAGAGCAGGAACCTTGATGATCCCAACAGCTGTTAGTCAAGCAAGCAAGCACACAATTCACCTTTGTCGCAGTCAGGGCATCTATGTCCTGGCCGGGCCTGCGCCCAATCTTGTTTTTGTACAATCTTGTTTGTTCTCAGTAACCAAAATTATATTATCAACATATACAAGCAGAAAAGTTGTTTTCCTTCATTTGCAAGGAATCATACAAAACAAAGTGGAACTAATAAAGAAAAGTTCCAGGGTGGCAACAGAAAGCAAACTAAAAATGCTTTTGTAAAACTATCCAGCAATATCAAGTTATAGGAAAACTGGTGATATTAACAGTAATCCTTCTAGTTGGTTAATTGGTTCAGCAACTTCCATGCACATGATGTGTGATGCTAATTATTTCCCCCAAGAGTTAAATGATAACTAATCAGAGGCAGCTACAGTTGCAAATGACAACAAAATATCCGTGAAAGGAAGAGGAGCAGGTTTGCTCAAGTGTGTTGCAGGTAGAAATACTGTTTGTAATGAAGTGAGAGCAGTAGTTTACTTGCTCGAATTAACAAATATGAAAGTTTTGAGAATTTAAATTCTAAATTAAATTTGATTACTTAACTGAGAAGGGGATTGTAGCCTAGGGCCTCTCTTCATCTAAATCTGGTCCTGCATTGAGGGTGCAACAGAATCTGAAAGAGGCCTGGAACTGGGTTCAGAAGAACTGAGCTAAGTTTTGAGTTTGAGGAGAAAGCATTTGTTGTTGTTGTATTTCTTAGAGCCCAGTTCTATATGTGACCAGAGCGAGCTTGTTCATCACTAGAGCCAACCTCTTGGTTCTGGAATATTTTGGGAGTGTAATTTGTCAGAAACTTCAAGAGCACATAAAATACTGATTTTGGAAACAAATCAAACACTGGCCAATGGATATGCTAATACAATGTAGTGGCTGCTGTTTCCTTGTACTCTTACCATCTGCTGTATACACCTGTTGTTTTCTATAGAGTGCAGCAGGGACATGGAGAAAACAGGTGGAGAGGGGGCTTGTATTTGGTTGTATTTATGCCTATATAGGTGCAAGAGATTCCAGGGGATTTTTTTTGGGGGGGGGTCATTGCCATTGCTATGCAAACAGTGGAATTACAGTGCCCATAAAACTGTCTTTGTTGGGCCATGTGAAAAAACCAGTGTCTCCAAGCTCACCAGCAACAGAGTACAATCACTACTCCTTTGAAGATAGATTGATGGAAGAAACCACTGTAATCAAAGAGAGGCTTACAGGTGAGAAAGTAGCAACACACTAATAAAGTAGTCTGGTTAGATAAAAGAATATACATGAAAATGTCTGTATATAGTTGTAATGCCATTCAGTAACCTTTCCTCTTCCTTGCTCTGTGGGAAGTTCAACAATATTCTTTTATTATTTTTGGGTGCTTCTGGGTGGGAGCTTAATTTGTAAACAAGGCATTGAGATATTATGTATAGTTTCTTAGCAACAGAACTTCTTAGATTTCTCCCTGAAAGAGTAAATTGGGATTAAATGGGAAAGCAATATGGACTGCCATTTTTCTCCATCATGTGAACCTGACCAGTAAGGATGTCTAAGCTGGATGCTGCAAGCTTAGACTGCATGCCTTTAGCAAGCCATCTTTGTGCTTCTATACAAATAATTTTGAAACATTTATTAATTTTGAAACTAAGTTAAACTGCCTGCCATTTCTTGCTGCTGTATGGAAAAGCTCATTAGTCTGACCTTTGAGGAATTTGTAAGTAAACCAAATTTATCTTACCAAACATGCAGTCTCTTTTTATGTTAAGGGAAATAGGAACCTTTGGAAATGACTTAGACCTTGAAAGGTTCTAACGTCCTATAGTTCCACTCTTTACTTTGCTGCATGTTTAATGATTTTAAATCTTTGTCGGGGCTTTCTCACCAAAGAGTACTTGCCTCAAACCTGGATCTAGGGATCCAGAGAATTCTCCTTTCTATTTAACCAAATTGCAAAAATACCCACAAAAACAAACAAACCGCCAACAGTATGGTCACCGCAAAAATAATAATGTATGCATGAGGAACACCAATCCCACAATAAACATCTGGAAACAATGTCAATCACACACACACACACACACACACACACACACACACACTGGTACCTCTGGTTACAAACTTAATTAGTTCTGGAGGTCCGTTCTTAACCTGAAACCATTCTTAGCCTGAGGTACCACTTTAGCTAATGGGGTCTCCTGCTGCCGCCGGCGCACAATTTCTGTTCTCATCCTGAGGTAAAGTTTTTAACCCAAGGTACTACTTCTGGGTTAGCAGAGTCTCTAACCCGAAGTGTTTGTAACCTGAGGTGTTTGTAATCCGAAGTACCACTGTAGATGATCCGCTGAATGGTGTTAAAAGCAGATTAAAGTTTTTCACCTTTCCAAGAACAATTGCAATTCTGGAGAGAGGGATCTTTTGAAATTCTCCCCCTCTGAATCTTTCCTTTAAGACTAGGAGTGGCGTTTCAGGGGAAGACTCTAAAAGGTCAATAAAATTCATTTCCTGGTGTCAAACGTATTGATGGAACTGAAGCGGAAAGCATGCAAGAGATGAAGTTTCTATCCCATTCTACTGGATGTGCATCTTACTGTTATGACGGCTGCTTTTCTGACAGGAATTCCCATAAGCAGGATAAACAGGGGGCATTCAGAACTTAGAGTGAGTGATAAAAGATCCCGCTTCACTGTATGTTCTTCTATCGTGCAATGCACTGGCAAGCTCTAGAGATAAACATATCACTATCGCTGGAGAGTCACAGTGGGGAAAAATACATTTTCTTTTAAAATAGATTAAATGCAATACCTATGCTTGGAAAAGACTAATCTTGAGCAAAAACACCATGCTTTTGTATGATAAAGATTTGCTGAGTAGAGAATAAATGACACAAGCCACTGGGATTTCTGCCTGCGAGGTTTGCTTTACATGATGCTTTTGTATGTACAAGCAGATGCTTTTGTTTGTTTGTTTTTACATATAGGAGAATAATGAAACTTTATATCTGTGCCACACACACTCAGCAATTTATGCTACGTTGCATGAGTCAGCTGATTTATGTGCTTCAGCTTTTATCCCACCTACAACCACCACTACTACTAGCAACACAATCCTCTGGAATGAAGCTGTATCCTCTGCAACAATGTTCTTCTAGTATAAATTCAGACAGTGGTTTATTATAAGCAACGAAATGAACTGCATCATGCCAGAGGTGCCTGTATGACAGTGGATAAGTGGATCCCGTGCTTTTTTTCTTCTTAAAAAATGTTTAGGGGTACTCTCATTTTGACTCAAGAAAACCACCATTTGGGAAAAATAAATACAGTAAATGGACAAAAGTAGAAAGATTCACAAAATGTTTAGGGTTATGCGTCCCCCCAGAAAAAAGCATTGAGTGGGTCCTAGGATGGAAAAGGCTGTTCTACACTTTTGGATATGCTTCATAATTTTCTCATATTGGCTTATTGTGAATTTAGGATTCACTTCCTACATCTGCCCCCCCCCCATGCCTGTGAGAATGCCACCAACTGCATGAATACCAAGCTTTGATGACTAACAGCTGAATTTGTGAACTGACTCTACTAAAAAGCATTACATTTGAGAGGATTTCAGACCACATGAAAGTTCCATTTGTGACGGCCCATTCACACATTTGAGTCCACACTGTATGTTGCAGCCAGCTATCCAGTGATTTTAATGTGCATGTGTGAACTGGCCCATTCATTGAGCCGCATCATTATAACTATGTGCAGCTGAATACAGCCAGAAGCCTTTGTGTGGTTGCAAACCCTGTTAAATTTCAGCAACCTGGTGAAATTGATATCTAAATGCAATTCAAAAGCCTATTGTTCAATGTAGAATGGTTTGGGTGGTGCAGAGCAAACAAGGACATTGAAGTGGGATGTTGCACATGCCCCGGTACTCCCTATCCCCTGATTGTGCTTGAATGCCTGAATTAGGCTACATTATCAACTTTGCATCTCTGCATCCGAGGTCTGATTGCAGTTGCAACACATGCTTGAAGGTATAGCTTATAAGTTAATGTCAAGAAGACATGTCCACCATATCAGGCATTTCCTAGCTCCATATTTATGAAGAAAGTTTGATCCTGATCGATCTGGGTGAGATTAATCACCCCTGTGATCTGTTTCCTTCTCCAGGAAAATAAACTCCTCCATTAACTTTGATTTCTGTTTTTCATACTACTTTTACAAGAAGCATTATCATGTCCTGGCTACTTTAAAGACTCAGTGATTTTGTGTTATCTTCCACATTGCCCATGAAACATCCTCTACCCATCCTCACACTCACTCTTTTGCTGGGTAAAATGAACCTTAGGGTGTCCAAGAGGTCTTGCCTAGGAACAGGAAGCTGTTTGTGTTGAGTCAGACAATTGACCCATGTCCCTGCTTTGTCCACAACAGGGTTTCAGACAGGGCTGTTTCTCAGTTCTACCGGGAATTGAACCTATGACCTTCTGAATGCAAAGCATGCACTTTACCACTAAGCTACACTCTCTTCCTTGAAACTCGATTGGACTTTGCATTGGAAAATCAAAGCTGGTTAATACATTTTAAGGTCTGGGACAAGAGCTTCAGATGCCAGTCATGTTTGGGAGAGGTGGCAAGGTGGCAAACCAAATTTCTGAATCATTTATTCTTCTCTGCCACAGAATAACAATCACTGGGATGGCATTACATTGTTTCTTGGGATGTGACTTTAGCTTGTTTACATAACTTGCCAATGCTGAAGAAAACATGGAGGAACAATATTACAGCATTTATTCAAAGACAATGTGCAATCATTGTTGGGTTGGGGAAGTCATGCTATGTTTACCTTCAAGGATTTAGTCAGCTGGGAGATTCATAAGAGTCTAGCTTGAACAAGCAAACATTTGCCTTCTTTTTTTTACCATTGAAGTTATTTCACATTGCATGGCTGGAGACATAAATCTTCTTCTTCCAAACAGCTTTGGATACATGGCACCAGCTATGCTTCACAAGACATCATCAGCAGGCCTGTGACTTTGAACGCCCAAGAAAACAACCATAATACAACTTCAAACAAGAAATGGCAGCCATCTCATCGCACGTCAGTGACAAACAATACAAAGCTGGAATTCCTTCTGTGAACTGGCCTCAGAATAAACATCAGCTGTAAAAATGGCAGTCTAGCTAGCGTTTGGCTCATTGATGGAATTCCAGCAGCCAATCATTGCTGTGCAAACTCAGAAATGAAGTCTGCAACTGATGGCTGAGGATATTTTAGCAGAGAGTGTTTTGGGGAAGAGAGGGAATCTTCACTGCCACACTGGTTCTCCGAGGCTCTATTGGGGTTGTGTTGACAGACATTTCCGCCATCTCCTCCATATTACTCTGTTTGGTATTGAGTTCTGCATTTTAAGACAGGCCTCACATACAGGCAAAGTGAGGATTATGTGGACATTGGCTGTAATGATTGGGAGTTGGAAAACTATGTGATACCACCTCGGGCTCCTTGGAGGAAATGGTGATCTATAAATGTAATAATAAATGATATCCAAGGAATTCTGGCAGCGGTTTTCTGTGTATGTATAGATTTCCACCATTGTAGCTTATTTATTTACTTACACCATTTTTCTCCTGCTTTTCTTTCAATGAGTTCAAGTCAGGCTACATGGTTCTGTTCCCCTCAGTCCACCATTTTACCCTCACAAAAACTATGTGTTGGGATAGACTGAGAGGTCACCACATGAGCTTTGTGGCCAAATGAGGATTTCAAACCGTGTCACTCTAGACTTAGTCCAATAATTTAAGCATTACGCCACACTAGCTCTTGTACTGCATGATGCCTTGGTATGCGTGGCCTGGTCACATATGTGTGAACCAAAATGCAGCTGCTATTTGAAATTCTCATGTCTCTGAATTTTGTAGTGTGGCCATCTGACTAAAAATGTGTACAAAAATGCATATATTAGGGAAATGCATGCATCTAAATGCACAGATCAATGAAAATAGCGCACAAAATGCATTTTATGAGGGGAATTCCGTTGCAAAAAAAGTGTGTATTATGGAAAAGTGCATACTAAAATGTGTATATGAGGAGAAATGCACACTATAATGCTGTCAAATAAGTCACATGTGGAAAGCTAAGCTTAAGATTGGAATAAAAATAAGAAACTGAGAGAAACCAAAATTGACAGATTATTAAATTTCTACTTCTGCATCTGGAGAGAATAAAACTAGACAGACTTTCTTTAAGGCAATAACAATGAAACAATAGTATCAAATTATTATTTTATTTTTCGGACTGTATTTGGAACTGTTGGAAAAGGAAGATGGTTTGGGGCATCTTAGTAGATTCTTAATGAGAGTCAAACAAGGGCTGCATCCTAGCAGAGGGTCTCCTTTTGTTTGAATGGCTTCCATAGCCCATTAAGTGTGAAAAGGGCTTTACGATCCATCATTTAGTCAATCAAGCTCTTTCTGACCTTCCTGTAACTAAACTTTAGACAGACATCCCCTAGTAACCAGATCTTCTTGCTTCTTGTGGTCACTCATCTGCCAAAATGCATTTCATTTAGGAACTAAGTGGGTTTCTTTTATGCTGACAGTGATTTTTATGCACAAATGCATGCAAATTTCTCACATCTTCCTTTCTACAAAACCATGCACCTCCTCTCTGGTTTCAGCGGAAAACTCAGGCGTATACAGGATATAGTAGAGAGACTGAGTTAATGAGAGAGAGGTATTCCTGGTAATTTAAAGACAGCACTTTGCCTTTCACTTCCTTCTCAAAACAGTGGAAGCAATTACATCAATATTACCTTTGCTTATTCTGTTTCACTTCCCCCTACTCCCCCCCCAAGACATTATAAGATGTTTTAAAAAGATACACAAAAATAAATTGTGCCTCTTTACAAACTTTATGTTCCAGATTTGCTTGGCATAAAATGAACCAGGCAAGAGTATCAGGGTTGTCTTGCTGGTTTGGATGAAAGTCCATTATAGAAAAAGGTTTAGTTGTGTTTGGTGTTGGAAAAGATAGAATAATATTTAACCAAATATATCAAAAGATGGAGTGGAGGAAGGATACGTCTTCTTTTAACTTCTTTTACATAAATGCAGGAAAAGAATGACTTGTCGGTTAAAGACATACAGTGGTACCTCGGTTTAAGAACAGCCCTGTTTACAAACTATTTGGTTTACGAACTCTGAAAAACCAGAAGGAGTGTCCCGGTTTGCAAACTTTACCTCAGTCTAAGAATGGAGTCCAAATGGTGGAAGGGCACTGGTGGCAGGAGGCCTCATTAGGGAAAGCACACCTCGGTCTGTGAGTAGTGGTGCTGTGGACATGTTGGTGGTTCTGATATTCCATCATGCTCCGCCACTGTCAATCCAGAATTTGAATGGCCCTGTCCAACTATTTTTTAATGTTTTGTTCAAGTCTTTGGGGGTGGGGAATGTAAGTGAAAAACATTTTCATGGAACCATAGAATCATGGAATTGTATATTTGGAAGGGACACCAAGATCCATCTAGTCCAAGTCCCTGCAATACAGGAATTCCTTACTCAGGACACTATAATTCTATTGATTCAGGTTGTTTGTTTCCCGTACTCTGTGTATTAGTATAGAGACAACTGAAACCATGACCTTTAGTCGCTTCCTTCTTGTAGTTTACTGCTCTTTAGCAGTTTTGTGGAGCACCACCTCAGTTTCATGTGCATCAGTGAAGTTATTATCCCTAGTGTCAGGTATTCCCCGTAATGTTTTATTTTGTCTGCCTCCTCCTTAGGATCTAGTTTAGAACTTCCTGATCAGGCTCGTGAGACTCTTAGCAAACACATTCTTTCCAACCACTGTGAGGTACAACTGATCTCTTGCCAGAATCCCATTTTGTGTGGTCCCACAAAATAACAACAGGTTTTTCAATAAGGCTTGAAATAAAGATGTATCTGTCATGTCAAGAAATGTACTTTCTTCATGGAAGCTGGCGCTGTTACATTTGGCATGAACTCGCCCTTAGAGTAGCATGGAAACAATCTATGAGATGACACATAAAATGGCAAATTAGTAGAAAGACCAGCTTCTGAGGTGGCAGCAAACTCTATGCTCAGTTCAAATGCTTCAGAATTCCACATGTGGAATGTCACTGTTGATCAGTAGTGGCCAGTGTTCTGAGGTAGACATCAGTTTTACTGCAGCTTACCTGGACAGTGCTGGAGTGACAGCAGGATTGGCATTGAGGTTGCGGCTGTGTGGACACGCCAATGCTTCTGTCCGGACATCTGTAGAGGCCCAACCTCAATTGCTACCCCATCCAGGTCAGGAAGGTGACTCCACGGCCGTCCAGCTACAGTGCTCTTGATGAAACTGTGCCATTATATGGTAGGAACAGTCCACTTACATTAGCTCAGCATTGTTTACACTAGCAGCAGTTCTCCAGGGTTTCAGATGGGAGTCTTTCCAGCCTTTCCTGGAGATGCTGGAGACTGAATCTTGGACTTTTTGAATGCAAAGCACAAGCTACAACCCTTCCCTATAATCACACTTTCAGCTGGGACTTTCCAGCCATGATTCACTTGAGTATTGGCAGTATATTTTTTTGACCTACCATACACACAGGAATTGCTCCAGGAAGTGGTATCTGTCAACACGGTTGTGCTGGGTCTGAGAATGCTTCTTCCACGTAGCTTCTATCCGTAGGTATGTTACTTATCGGTGGTTTTGATGCATCTTAAATGATGTTGGGCTGCTTGTGATAAGCTAAGATTTCCCCAGTAGATGCTTATTTCTTACATTTTGCTAAGTTTTTGTGGTGGCAGACCCCGGTTTAATATATCCTAAGCCATCTGAAAGGTGCAAAACTGGTTCTCATTTTTGTTTTAAAGAACAAATCCCATTCAAATGGAAAAGTAGTAGACTTCATGAGTGGAGAAAGCATCATCCAACCCCAAACGAAAGGAAAGTAAATCTCCTCATCCTAAAGGCCTATAAATTTGGAGGTGGACGGCAGTCCTGAGTAAAGAATACCGACGTTTTAAGTGAAACATTTGCTGGCAAAGTGGCCGTCGAAAATGGTTATTGAACATCTTGCCAGAGAGCAAATTGTGGACTAGAGGTCTTTCTTATATTTTGTAGCAAAGCCAACTTCCATTGATACCACCGTCTTGTCAACCCTTTCTGCAGCCATTTGTAAAAAGGCTTGTGATGCGAGATTGACGACTTAAATACTTCATCAATCAATGCTTTAGCCAATGTGTTATTCAGTGATTGGTGGAAAATTCAAGTAATCCATCTTACCCCATCACCCTGTTCTCTTTTCTTTTCAGGTATTTTCAATTTTTCCCTCTTTCTATTTGTTCTTTTTCACTGTAATCTGAGGGAGCAGTTGAGTTAGGAAGGAGCAGCCAATTGCATGTATGTATGTATGTATGTATGTATGTATGTATGTATGTATAGGGCTGTGTGTGTGTGTGCGCGCGCACCTACCATGAAGTGTTACTGAATTAACTGCACTTCTAATTATTCTAGTGGTGGTTCCTGGTGCATTCATAAGAAGACTGCATGAAAAGAGGCCATCAATACAATTGTTTGGAAGGACACATTTCTGGAAAGAAAAAATAAACCAAACCCAAATTTCAGTCCCTATTAT
Organism: Podarcis raffonei; assembly: GCF_027172205.1. Classification (NCBI taxonomy): domain Eukaryota; kingdom Metazoa; phylum Chordata; class Lepidosauria; order Squamata; family Lacertidae; genus Podarcis; species Podarcis raffonei. The sequence goes on along the minus strand of NC_070608.1, from coordinate 56,825,649 downwards.
TAAATGCTTTTTTCTCCCACACTTTTTCCAAGGAAGTTAAGGTGATGTATAGGCTTCCTCCATCACATTTTTCCCACATAGCAATCCTGTGAGGTAGGCCACCTGGAGAGATGGCAATGGGTTCTAAATCGCCTGGTGAGCTGGATGGTTGTTTGGTGTCTCAGCAATCTAAGGAAGAAGAGAGGAGGAAGCTACGTCAGGTGCAAAGTACTGTTTGGTTGATCTGCTGTGTTTTGAAATTATTATTTTTTTTTTACCCCAGGTGAACAGGTTTATTTGCAAAAGAGAACCAGGGAACCAGGCAGAGGACCTTCTCGGTAGTGGCACCTGCCCTGTGGAACGCCCTCCCACCAGATGTCAAAGAGAACAAGAACTACCAGACTTTTAGAAGACATCTGAAGGCAGCCCTGTTTAGGGAAGCTTTTAATGTTTGATGCATTACCGTACTTTAATATTTTGTTGGAAGCTGCCCAGAGTGGCTGGGGAAACCCAGCCAGATGGGCGGGGTATAAATAAATTATTATTATTATTATTATTATTATTATTATTATTCGGAAAGCACTGAACATTGCGGGTCAGAGCAGAGTGGCTCAGTCAGTGGGGCAGAACTGCTATGCTGCTGGCATCCTAGCAGGCGGGCTACTGTTGCTAACTTGTGGTTGAGGGAGAGGAGAGGTGGCAGGGAGGTTAGCACATTGCAAATGCATCAACAGGAGTGCTGGATTGGCTATGCCATTGCATTTGCACAGTGCAGACTTCCCCACTGCCATGCCCCTCCTCGTAAGCAATACAACCCTACCAGCCAGGAAGCTAGTGAAGTGTCTCTGCCCTACCTAGGCAAACTGTTTCCGGGTCACAGTGCTCCATTCCTTCATGATGCCCTAGTACCAAGTATAGAATAGTTCAAAACTGGTGATAATGAAGTAATATTGCCCTGCAGGATCAGGATACACATGCAAACGAAGAACTGGAACATGACATTGCAACTTTTAGAACAAAATGAAGGGTGACAGTTGAAAAAAGAAATCCTTTTAAGTGTACACATGAGCTCTGATTTTGCCTCGGACAAGCCTGTGACTCCCTGGATCATTGGAAGTTGTTTCCAAGAGAGAATTGGAGAAGGAAAATCAAAAGCTTAGTTCCTTCTGTTCATAAATGAGCTGTTTGTTGGTGAATCTGTCCCTTCATTTAGAAGGTAGATAAACTGCGGGGAGGAAACACAGTCATCATTTTTAGCTTTGTGAAAATGATGGGGAGGTTTTAATTATTAAAATGCAATTATTTCCATTATTGATGAATGTGATACTCAGGACAGCATCAATACAAACTGTCCAGGACACACACAGACACACACACACACGGATCACAGGCCAGGCTGGCTGCAATAGAGTATTGATACCAGTTGTTTGTTTCACTTCTAATTCACATAATGGATGAGGACTTAAATACAATCCATGGCAAATTAGTACCTAGGAGATTGCATTATTTATATATTTATATATTTATTTATTCAATGTATTCTTTTTAGTTTGATTGCTACGCACCATCTTTGTAACACGTATGTGTACTGTACTGTATTAAGGCAATTAAAAAGCACTTAGGGTCGAAAATGCAAGGGAAGACTAATAATTGACTTACAGTGTATTCCTATCTGTATACTCAGAAGTAAGCCCTGCTGAGTTCAATAGAACTTCCTCCCAGGTAAGTGTGCGAAGGGTTGCAGCCTGCGCTGATCTTAGCGGTACTAATTTTTCTGCCTATCCAGATTGATATTTAAATAAACAAAATATGGGGTTGATTGCCAGCTAATTAAAAATAATTGGTGGGTGGGGAATAAAGAATTTCCACTTTATCAAAAATGCACCTTGAGGTTACATGGCAGATACAATTTCCCAATCAGAAAGCTCAGACACCTCTAATTATATTAAAAGTATTTAATGGCTGTAGAAGCTTAATTTGGGGAGAATGGAATATGATGGATTTTTCCTGACCTGAGAAATTTCCCCCAAAGTGGCATTTCTGAAAGAACATGCGTCTTCTATGAGGGTAGATTTTTTGATGGGGTTTCAAAATGTAAAACCAGGGCAGGCTGAAGACACTTTGGCCCTTGAGGCAACCACTAAATCATTTGCTCCACACCATAGAGGAAGGGGTGTGTGTGAAGTTGCACATCAGGAACAAGATGGAAATAAAGATCTACATTGGGATCTGCCACCCCTGTGAATCCTACCACCTGAGGCGATTGCCTCATCTTGCCTCAAGGGTGGGCTGGCCCTGTGTAGCTATTAGGGCAGAAGCTCCACATTATATGAGGTGGGTCACAATTGCTGCACCACCCTCCTGGCCATGGCAGTGCTCCCACACACTGGAATTGTGGAGGGGGTGCACGGGGACAGATGTAAGGGTGGAGAAAGCATTGGGTGGTGGCATTGGGTGCGCACCAACACAGTGATCCTCCCACCCTCACTGCTGCTGTTTTTCATGTCATTCTTACTGATGGGACCATATATCTCAGCCTAGAAAGTGTTCTACAAACGTTGGGGCCCAGCTGAAAAGGCCCTATCCCTTGTGCTGATGGGCCTAACACTGCTGTCACTGGCAGACACACAAGCAGGGTTTCTGAGGCTGATCTCAAAGTGTAGGCAGGTACTCTGTACATGGTGGCATCAGACATTCACACAGGTGCATTCCTGGGCAGCATCAGCGGTCAAATCTATGGTCAACAAAACTGCCCACAGCAAGACTAGAACTAAAGGCCCAGTGTGCTGTGAGAGGAGGAAAACTATGGACGACACTTCGCAGGACTCTAATTTTAGTCCATCTTTAGCTCAAAGAGGCGATATAAGAAATTTACTGTATTTTTCTGTGCATAAGATGATGCTTTTTGCTAAAAAAAAATTAGGCAGAAATTATACATGGATAGTGAATGCAGAGGGGGGATGTGCGATTAATGGCAGCAGCAAGCAGGAGATTGGCAGCGGCCATTGAGTGGGTGATTGGTGGCTGCGGGAAGGCCTACAGGCGATTGGCTGCGGCTGTGGCAATTGGGCAGGCGATTGACAATTGGCGGCTGCAGCGAGGTGTGCAATTAGCAGTGGCTGTGGCGAGCAATCGACAGTGGCAGGCAGGCGGGTGAGCGATTGGTGGAAGTGACCTCCTCCATGCTCCAATAGCCAAACAACTTAATATCTTAATGTTGGGTTTAAAAAAACAGGGGTAATCTTATACATGGGGGTGTCTTATACACAAAAAAATGGTAGTTTGAGATTATGGCTTCTATCCAATTAAATTCTAGACAGAGTAGACCCACTGAAATTAACAAACCTAAGTTGGTCATCTCTATTAGCTTCAGTGGGTCTACTCTGAGTAGCATTAGCATTAAATACCACCCTATACTTGTAATGTTGCAACTGAGGCCAGTCAAGAAGAAAACTAGATGACAGCCATTTGGCATTGCCATCCAAGGAGCCCATATAGCTAAAGGAGTTGTTGACATTATTCATGTATAAAAGCAGTAACAGAGAAGATTATTGTTCAAAAGCTTGATATAAGCAAGTTGGGACCCATACTTTCCCTAAGTTTATGGTTTCCCTACTAAAACAATGCAATCGTGCATGTTAATGGCAATTTAAAAAGGCTTGTTTAAAATGCGACATTCAAATTATTAACCCAAACACATATGGATGTCTTGAAATAGAAACCAAATGCGCTTGCATTTGAATATTGATATATACACCATGTCCCAAATCTGCCATTGGGAACAGGGAAAATTGAAAGGATGTTTTCTGTGTTATCTGTGGGGTGTTAGACTGGCCAACGAAAGAGGATACATAAGTCAGTGGTGTTACTATCTTCCTAGCAATCCAATGGCGAATACATGCGGAAAGCCATTTCACAAAAATCTGGTGCAATGTCCACGCACATCCATCACTGCCATTTGGACCTTTGTTTGCCTTGTGTCAAAATGTCACTTTGAAATGGCACATGCCATTTTGTCTTGTGCTCCTTATGCAATTACTGAAGAGCACGCAGCACAAGACCAGCTCCAGACTGAGGTTTTCTTTCCAGGCCTTTTTCTTTCCATAGAATTGCAACCAGTTTTGTGGTGCAATCCAGCCCTCCGATTAGCTGTGGAAGTGCAAACAAAGATCCCCGGGCAAAAGCAGCAGGACAAAGCTGCCCAGCGACATCCCAATTGTCACTTCAAACAACTGCTCCAATGCTGCCTGCTATGCATTTTCCTCAGGGCAACTTTGCACCAATGCCAGAGGGAGGGAGGAGTGCAAAGCTGCTCTTTGAGACAATGCTTCATGTACACACTAAGATTATATCACGGAGGGATATAAATCAGTGTAGTGCATACAATCCTCATGAAATAAATTTTTCATTTGCAGGTACTGGACTACACACACACACACACACACACACACACACACACACACACACTTAAAATTAGCAATCCTGGAAATTCAAACCCAATTTCCTCTTTTATCTGCTTTTTACCAGCAACATGTTAACTGCTGCCAGCATTGCTGCTAATTTTAACAGTTACATTTACAGTTTTAAGTGGTTTTTATGATAACCAGCTACAATAAGGGGATGGGCTTCCTACCTCTCTCTTTCTCTCTTTTAAAAAAGAAAACACTTTAAAGTCTGAAGAATTATTCCTGCTCCTTATTCAGCCAATTTCTGTAGTACTTTACTGTTAACAATTTCCCCCCAATTAGCCAGGGAGAAAGTAACAATGTTTAGACACTGTTCTTAGGCGGGTTCATTTGTATATTGAAATATCATTTTATAAAACTTTCCTTAGCATTAACAAGAAAAAAGTAATACCCAATTACATTTACAGTGTAAGCTATTAAATTGATTTATAGCTGGTTAGTTAATTTACTGCATCTGACATTGCATCCAGCTGCCTGTAATTTAACTTTTATGGTGGAGGTTTCTATATTCTGTTTCTTTCTCTTGAGTTTTTCCGTTGCAGAGTGTTTACAAATGTTGTATATCATAGAAAGAATTAAAAGACTGTTATAGATACTGACTTTAAAAAAAATGTTTATCGTGGATTTCTTTGAAATCCACTCAATGCCAGAAGGTTATTTCTCGACATTTACAAATAGTTTTAAAAGCCCATTTCTATACTCAGGCATGGTTAACACTGCATTAGATCAGGCTACAAATGTGTAGCATACTTATTTAGGACCACACATGACAAAGCCCTCATAATTCTGTGAGAATTACATGAAGGGAAATCAATCCTTCTCAAAGTAGGGGAAAAGGCAGTGTACGTTTCTGTGGGATGTATTGTTTTATAAGAATTCAAAGGCTGTAATCCTGGCTATATGGAAATCAGAATTCCCCCTAACTGTTTGTACTCGATAAGGGACACAACAACAAAAAAAGGTATTGTGCCTTACCTTTGTACTAAGATATTTCTCTATTAAAGTTATCGTTTTGAAGTTGTAAGCATTGCAGATGCAATACCTGTATTTAATGTTAGTCTGCTGCAGCAGAATCAAGGAAGAACCATATGAAGCCTTAAAACACTAATGCAGCTGTTATTTCCAAGACCGTGTAGGTGTTTATGCAGTTTAAATATTAGAAATGCACTACATAAATTCTTCTCGTTTTCCTTCTCTTCAGATTTCATAAGCTTCGCCAGATGCACACAGTGGCCAGTGAAAACAGTTTTTGTTTTTGTTTTTATTGGAAATGTCATGAATATATTAGTAGGATTTCTAGGTAAAGGGACCCCTGACCATTAGGTCCAGTCGTGACCGACTCTGGGGTTGCGGTGCTCATCTCGCTTTATTGGCCGAGGAAGCCAGCGTACAGCTTCCGGGTCATGTGGCCAGCATGACTAAGCCACTTCTGGCGAACCAAAGCAGCGCACGGAAATGCTGTTTACCTTCCCCCCAGAGCGGTATCTATTTATCTACTTGCACTTTGATGTGCTTTCGAACTGCTAGGTTGGCAGGAGCAGGGACTGAGCAACGGGAGCTCACCCCGTCGTGGGGATTCGAACCACTGACCTTCTGATCGGCATGTCCTAGGCTCTGTGGTTTAACCCACAGCGCCACCCGCATCCTAGTAGGATTTCTACCTTTATGAAAAAGGTTTGGACATGTTTTCAGGAGCTTGGAGGTATTTCCACAATCATGTAGCATCTTGATTTAATCTATTTAAAACTTCAAAATGTGACTAATATAAATTATGTCATGAGGACTCAGCTGAAACTTACTCATAGATCAGGGATAGGAAATGTGTTTTTGGATTGCAGCTCCACACATCCTCGACCATCGGCCATGCTGCCTTGGGTGGATGTAACCCAACAACATCTGGGAGGGAGGAATGTTCCTCATCCCTGCCACTCTGAACCTTCAAAGACTTCTTTCACAACAGAGCCTCAAAACAGGCTATTAAATTTCTGATGTTTTTGTGCAAAGGCCTCGTGCTGTCCCACTTTTAGCATATTCCTTTGGTAATGATCCTAGAAATATCATGCTAACCATTTTCCAGTGTAGGAAAGCCATGTAGAAGGCTGCAGATAATACGATTTTCTATAACAAGGTGGGGTACCTGTGGACATTGTTGGACCACCATTCCCATAATCCCTGACTATTGGCTATGTGAGTTAGGGTTGAGGGGAGTCAGAGTCTAACAACATCTGGATGGCCAACAGTTGACCATCCCTGAGCTACCACACAAACATGAATAGAGGTGGTTGCTACTTCAGATCATAGGAATGAAGGAGATATGCCCACTTCCATAGGCTCATAGGAGCGAGGGAGATGTGTCCAGATTCAGTAGCCATATTTCTAGAGATTAACATTTGAATTAAAACTACCCTCTCTCAAGGTGATTAACCATAACTGAACATAGCTGTCAACCTTCCCGTTTTTTTGCAGGAAATTCCCTTATTCCAGCGCCGTTTCCTGCTGCTTTCTGCTGCTATCCCGGATTGTTAGATAGATAGATAGATAGATAGATAGATTCTTTATTGTCATTACACACGTGCAACATTGCACAAGTGCAACGAAATTGGATGCCATCCCTTAAAAACAACAAAAGCAAAACAACAACAACAACCAACAAACCACATTCCAGCCACACCCACACCCATCAATCTCCCAGGTCACACTATCGAGTTACAGCATTCAAAAGGGCCACAGCTCTCGGGTAAAAACTGTTTTTCAGTCTATTTGTCCTTGACTTGATGTTTCTATATCTCCTGCCAGAAGGCAGTAGTGCAAACAGACTGTATCCCGGGTGAGATGAATCCTGCAGGATGTTGTTTGCTTTCCTAAGACAACGGGAACCGTACAATTCTTCCAAAGATGGGAGAGGTTGACCAATAATCCTTTGTGCTGTGGTTATGACCTTCTGGAGCACCTTCCTCTCCCTAGCTGTACAACTGGAGAACCAAGCACAAATACAGTATGTAAGAATGCTCTCTATGGAGCCTCGGTAGAAGGACACCAGCAGTCTCTCACTCAGATTGTTCTTCTTTAAAAGTCTGAGGAAATAAATTCTCTGCTGGGCCTTCTTCACCAGAGCAGTGGTATTTGCGCTCCAAGTCATGCCCTGATCGATAGTTACTCCCAAAAACCTGAATTCCGCCACCCTCTCCACCCGTTCCCCATTGATATGCAAGGGCTGAATGTCCGCCTTTTTTTTCCTGTAATCCACCACTAATTCCTTGGTCTTAGCCGTATTAAGAGCCAGATTGTTCTCTCCACACCAAACACAGAGCCGCTCCACCTCGTCCCGATAGGCGGACTCATCCCCTCCTGAAATGAGCCCTACCACCGTAGTGTCATCAGCAAACTTGATGATTTTGTTGCTGGAATAGGTGGCTGTACAGTCATACGTATAGAGAGCATAGAGCAGGGGACTCAACACACAACCCTGTGGTGAGCCGGTGTTAAGGCTAAGGGCTGTGGACATATGTGACCCTACTCTAACCCTCTGAGAACGTTCTGACAAAAAATCCAAAACCCAGAGACAGGTGGAGTTGGAGAGTCCAATCGCCTCTAGCTTGGACACCAGTCTATGGGGGAGGATAGTGTTAAAAGCTGAGCTAAAGTCCACAAACAGCAGCCTCACATAACTCCCCGGCTGCTCCAGATGGGACAGAGCAGCATGGAGAGTGGTGGTGATAGCGTCCTCTGTGGATCTATTTGCCCTGTATGCAAACTGGTAGTTGTCAAAAGTTGATGGAAGACAGGAAATAATATGACGGCGCATCAGTTTCTCAAAACACTTCATGATGATTGGAGTCAGTGCAACTGGTCTGTAGTCGTTCAAACTACTGATTGTGGATTTTTTAGGCAGAGGGACAATAGTTGACGACTTCAGATATCCCATAGACTGTCCCCGGGACGGGTGAGGCTGCTGATACCTTATTTTTGAGGCTGCTGATCCCTTATTTTCAAATCTGAAAGTTGACAGCTATGTATCTGAATATTTTTTAAAAAGGAAAATAAAAAGACAAAAACTTGTGGAACTGATTGCAGAGTCCCAACAATAGTTTTTTGTTTTTATTTAACTCTGATCATGGAGTACTATATATATATATATATATATATATATATATATATATATATATATATATATTCTTTCACTGAGATTGTCATGTCTTCCATGGTACACACTACACTGCTAACTACACCACAAACAATGCTGCTCAGTATTTAGATGAATCCACTTGCGTGCAACAGTTCACCAGACAAGATGGGGGGAAAAAACAAATCCAAACCTGCCTGCCCACCCCCCTCCCCAGCTTCTTCGTCAGTGCTGCATACTATTGTTCCTGTTTAACAATAGCTTCAAGTTAATAAAATCCAATTAAAGACCAGAGGAAGCAGATTGTAATGGTTCACATACAATGTCTATTTGTGAATGATTAGCATAAAGGACATTAATGTGCAAGAAGGATTTCCAAAGAATGTGTCCTAGGTTGCTAATATACATAATGAACAATCAAACCTAACTCTTAGACATATTGAAGGCTATTATCTCTCTTTTTAGATTGTTGCCGCATAGCTTGTCCATTATATGAGAACATTGGCTGCTGTCCCACAGAAAATCTGAAATAAAGATGAGCACTTTATTTAGAGTACAGGCATTTCCTTGAACCACCCTGACCCCGTGAGCTGAGAGGGGTCATTACTGTTGACTACTTGGCAGCAGTTGGACCATTGTGAAGATATAGCTCATAACATCCATTGTATATTCGCTTCTCTTTTGCAGTCTCCAGTTATTAACTAGTGTGGAATTGATTAAGCCTGTTGGCTGGGAGCAAGTCTGGCTGGTGCATTGCCATAAGTGGGGCACGGGGTGTGTGGGGGAGCCTTGAAAACATGGCATGGTACAATAGGAGGAATGAGATTAGCATAAGGAAAACATGATGCGATGACCCTAAGGATGGGCAAATCTGTTAATTTGGTTTCTCATTTTTTCAATCTCCACTTCTCCACATTTCCGCAGCAATTTTTGATTTTCTTTTTTTTGGGGGGGGGAGAGAATCCTCATGAACATTCATCAGCATTTTTCCGACAATTTGCAAAGCAATTTCCCCACAATATAATGCATTTCATATGTTGCTGTCACCAGGAGAGGCATTTCCATGCACACCTTAACCGACTACATGCATTTTTGCACACGTTACTTGGCTGCAGAACTGCATTGCAAAATTCAGAGCAGTGCACATTTCAAATGAGGGTTTTATTTCTCTATGTGTGAATTTCGTGGGCTTGCCTTTAAATCCAAACTTAAATGAAATTCTCACCATCCCTAGGCTACTGTAGTTAAGCACATCATGCACAACCTGAGCTATTAGCAAATTGCAATTGCATTCTGACAACTAAACTCAGGGTGCACTTACAGTGGTACCTCGGGTTAAGAACTTAATTTGTTCTGGAGGTCTGTTCTTAACCTGAAACTGTTCTTAACCTGAGGTACTTTAGCTAATGGGGCCTCCCGCTGCCGCCACTGCACAATTTCTGTTCTCATCCTGAAGCAAAGTTCTTAACCTGAGGTACTATTTCTGGGTTAGGTACTGGGTTAGGTACTGAGTCTGTAACCTGAAGTGTCTGTATCCCGAGGTACCACTGTACTTGGGAGTAAGCCTCTAAGTTAGGGTTTCCCAAACTTGGGTCTCCAGCTGTTTTTGTACTACAGTGTCCATCATCCTTGGCCACTGGTCCTGTTAGCTAAGGATGATGGGAACCCTGCTCTAAGTAGACACAATGAAGCTTGCACTGCAAATTATTAGATTTTTAATGGGTTCATTGGTATATAATTCCTGGAATTTATCTTTGCTGATGGGCTGCTAATATGCTTGCCAAGATATAATAGCATTATTAGATGCCTGTGCAGAAATGACAACATATGTTTAGATACACGCACTCTAGTTCAGCTCATGAGACAAACTATGAATTTAAGCATTACGTAAGGTTGGATGAATTGTGTGCTATAAGATGCTGTGCAGTGAAAAAGTCACACACAGAATCAATTTATAACATATATGGATATCATTTCATTTCCACATGTTAAAGAACTCAAATAATATATTTGAAGCATTCAAGGTTAAGGTCACTAGTATCAGGACTATCTCGTACACAATGCAATAAAAAGTCTGGCTTGGTATACAGCATATAATTCCCTGTTCAACATTTTCCAGATTCTAATTCCTATTCCATATTGGCAAGTGGCCCTGATTATAAGGGTAGGTTTCATATTTCAAATTTCAGCAGTATTTGAATCTAGAAAGTAAAATAAAATGTTATTGATGCAGTTGAACCGTTTTGTGCATTGACGGTAGGTCCTTACAACCAGTAAAGCTTGCATTAGGTTTATGTGCATAGACCAAGAATGCACAGGGTTTACATTTGACCATTGGATATTTTTAAAAAACAAATCACACCAATTAGGTAATCTAAACCTTTCTTAGGTCTTCTCTTGCTGTAAGGCCTGAAATCAGAAATTGTGATGGCAATTTAATGACCTTGAGTTTAAACATTCAACAAGGATACTCTTTAGGTCACAGCATGAATGAAAACAAATAAAGCCATTGATACACTTCCTCTATCATGGGGCATACAGCCTTCCTCATTCTGTGGCTCTGTGGGTGTTTGCTGGTCCTTGGCAGTGGAAGACACTTCTTTGCATTCTCAGACTCAGTGGTTGTCACCTATAGTGAAGTGAATGGCTAATAAAGTGGGACAGCATTGAGATCTTAACTAGTTTCTCCATCTTTGTTTATATCTAGGTCTTGCCGACTTGTTTGATTCAAAAGCAAAGCAGTGTGTAAAGAATAATTGCCTCATTTCAAACTGTTCCAAACTGGAGAGGCAACTAGACGCTCTGCAACCTTAATGACTGGAAATTCAAAACAATCTTTCCTGACTTCTGGCCCCATTCCTTGGTTGAGAAGTAGATGCTTTCCATTTAATGGGCATTCTTTAAAGTTCATAGTCCCAAGTACACATTCACCTGCATGCCTTATTGGCCCTTTTTGAGAAGCCACCTAGAGTTCTTCAGGTGCTTCAGTGCAAAGGTAGATTTCATAAATTTAGAAGTGGGGGAGATATATTAAAATCCAAGCATGGAATTACTAAGAGAGAAGTTGCATCATATGCGTATTGGAAATGCATGAAGATTAGTTTCAAGACAACAAGGGCAATCATCAAATGAGATTATATTTGGCTGAGGGTCCAGCCTAAGATTTGAGAGATCATCCTTTAGTCATCTGACTCAATGCCTTTTGGTAAGGACATAGGAAGCCACCTTCTAGCTCGGTTTTAATTGGTTGGAAGCCGTCCAGAGTGGCTGGGGGAACCCAGTCAGATGGGCGGCATATGATGATGATGATGATATTTCATATAGCCCTGTCTTCAGCTAAACAGCCATATGTCCAAATGGAGAAATACTCTCTCTCTCTCTCTCTCTCTCTCTCTCTCTCTCTCTCTCTCCTTACAGACACTCACTCACACACAAATGGAAAAATGTGTCTCATTTCCATCATGTCCATGTTGGGACAGGTGCTTAAAAACTTCTTCATACATGATCTGGGGTTAGGAGTGAGCAACAGGCTGAACAACTTTACTGACGAGACACCCAATTGTTGTGAATGCTAAAAACAAACAAACAAACAAACAAACAAACAAACAAACAGGATTATGAGGCACTCCAAAGGGATCCTTCCATACTATGTGAGTGGGCTCTAAAATGGCAAACACCGTTCAGTGTAAGCAACTGTAAAGTGATGCACATTGGGGCAAAATAATAATGATTTTCATAAACAAACACATTTCTCATAGATCAGGGGTGGAGAACCTGTGGCCCTCCAGATGTTGTTGGGATTCAGAATGGCCAATGGTCAAGGAGAATGATGGTTGTGGTCCAACAACATCCAGAACTAATCCTTGCCTTCCATCTGTGGTCCTCCAGATGTTGTTGTATTACATTTCCCATCAGCTCCATGCAGAATGTCAAATGGGCAGGGCAGTGGCGTAGCGTGGGTTGTCAGCACCCGGGGCAAGGCAAGTAATTTGCGCCCCCTAACCCATGGATTTGCGCCCCCTAATCCTAACCCCCAGATGTTGCACCCGGTGCGGCCGGCACCCCCTGCATCCCCCACGCTACGCCACTGGGGCAGGGGAGATGGGAGTCATAATCCAGTAACATTTGGAAGGTCAAAGTTTATCTGGCCTGCATAGTTGGTGAGAATGTAGAATATATAGCAAGAGGACTGGATAATTTCACTTGGAAAATTTGTTTCCTCTTACTGGGCAGAAATGTGGGAGATGCTCTCATTCTCAGTGATTTCTTCCTGTCAACGCCTCTCTCCTCCCTCTAAAGCGCCTTTGCTTTGGGCTCCATGTACTTTGCTTAAATGTGAATTATGTCAGATAATATTAACTGACCTAGAGTCAAACTTTCTCAATGGGAGGTTTTGGCTCAGACTTCATTAGAAAGGCAGAATCAGCCACTGCAGGTGCAAAGGTTATCCAGTATCAAGGAATTATCTCAATTCACTCAAAAACGTACATAAATCTTCTTGCTGCTCTGGCAAAGGAGACAGTGAGAGTGGCCAAATGATTAAAAAATGGTTTCTTAGTTGTGGCAGAGACAGAGGGGTAGCAAGAGTGTTGTCTGTGGTGAATTCTTGAAGACTGCAATCTTGAAGACTGAGTAGAAACAATCAGAAATTGTGCCGTACCTATTCCACCAATAATAATAATAATAATAATAATAATAATTATTATTATTATTATTATTATTAAAATACATTTCCCAAGATAATAGTTTTTTAAAAAAATGAAAATATGTTCTTAATTATGTTGATGCTGCCAGTTTTCCTATGGAGTTACTTTTTGTCAGAATATACACCTGACCCTGCTGATTCCCAGAAAGCAGGCAGAAGCCTCCTAAGCAAAGTGGATATGCAGGATCTTGACTTCGTGAGACAGTTTGATGTAGACTGGCTAACCCACTTTTAATGAACAAAACCACTTTTGGTTCACTTTGGCTTTCAAAGGCTGGATTCAGTAGCTTGGAATTCACTGCATTCCTCTTCTTACTACTCTCCAGCTCATTATAACCTAGTAACTTCTCCCTCCCCAACCCCCCCCAACTCCTTCAAATTGGCTAGGAAGGCATGCAAGTTTTACAACCAAAACAATCAATTTCAAACTGCCGAACCCAATCAGGGTAGGCTGAGAGTGAACCTTTTAAATTGAGTGTGAAATTGTGAGATGCAGCTCTCCTTTTCTTTCTTTTAGAAGGTGCAAGAGAAACATTTGCTTCCTCCTTTAGTAAGGAGGCATGGTTAATAGTTGTTCTGTTCCTATATAGACATTATGTGCTAACAAAACTATGCACGCCTGGTCCTGTAAGCAGGTTACAGCGGGTGGGGTGGGGTGGGGGGAAAACAAAGCAAAGGCCATCTGGCTGGATTATTTTGTATGTATAATGTCCAGATACTAATGCTTAATGCACTTGTAAATGTACGTTGTGTCTCTCCAAGGGTCTGATTTTAATTTGGGTAATATTCCCGTTAATAATAACATCTAATTACAACATCCATTAAAAGTTAGTAACATTAATTTAACAGGGGGGGAAATGTAATAGAGTTCTTAGAGTGGTACTGGCATCTTTCCATTAAATTAATGTTACAAACTTTTAAAAGGATGTCTTAAATAGACATCGTTAGTGGTGGGAATATTAAAGAAATTAAATCAGGCCTTTAATATGAGGTGGAAGTCTATTTATGAATCCACAGAAAGGTGTCTGCTGTGCTTTCCCACCCATTTAAACCCTCCAACAGGAAGCCTAAGGCCGTGCAAATTTTGCAGCATCCAGTATTTCCTGCCAGTAAAGGTCTAACTAGCTTTGCCATTTTTGTGAGGAACGGTAGTGTGAAAATGGGATTGTTACAAATATATGAGAGGCAGGATTCCTTTATATCGATGAATTGTTGAAGGATACAAACAGGGCAATTCAAACAATGATGGTGGAGTTGTGGATTCTTCAACCCCACTCCCTTGCATTCTTCTTTATAGGCGGACAATTCACGGGCTGAAATAGATAGAAAGAGAGGGACAAGGCATCATGTTGTCCGAGCCCTTTACTTTACAGGACTGGAGCCCTCTCCTTTTCAAGTACACACATAAAAAGTACGCAGAGAGGAATTCTCAGCACTCCTGCCAGAGGCTGGCCAAAGCCCATGCCAAGAGATCTCTGAAAGGCAGATCCATCTTAACTGGGCAAATCATTAAGGCAGAGTGAAGAACCTCGGGCTCTCCCCAGGCTATGCACCTCCCCAATTGCACCCCTTATTGGCTGTCCATCACAGGTGCTTTGTAAGGCTGGAATGTGTCCGGGATGGAAGATAGAGAAGTGTGTGTGTGGAAACTAGCCTACTGTACAAATGTAACATTTACATTCATTTCTCTGTCCACTTTTGTCTCTGGTCCCATGCACCAGTGCCCCCCAGAAGGTTGCCCAGAATGGAATTTGGCCCTCTGCCTGAAGGAGGTTCCCTATCTCCGCATTAAGGAACATATGAAGCTGCCACATACCAATTCAGACTATTGATCCATATCACTCAGTATTGTTGATCCTGACCAGCATTGGCTATCCAGGGTTTAAGAGAAAGAGTATTTACCAGCTCTACCTGGTTCAAACTCAGGAATTGAACCAGCAGCCTTTGACATGCAATGTTCTCTTATCATTAAGCTATGGCCCTTGACCCTACTGTTTCCTAAGCGGCTAGATAGGAGAAGTAAATAAACCTTTCTCTCTCTCTCTCTCTCTCTCTCTCTCTTTCTTTCTTTCTTTCTTTCTCAAACTTCCCCTCAAAGGAGCTCAGTGCAGTAAACAACAAGTGACAAAACCAGTGCTGTTTTCTGGGGGTACGCAGGGGTATGCATACCCCTAAACATTTTGTGAATCTAAGTTTGGCCTCATTGAGGAGCAGTATTTCAATATGAGTAGGAAAATGAGAGTACCCCTAAACATGTTTTTTTAAGGGAAAAAAGCACTGGATAAAATATCTCAAAAACCTCTTAAAATATATTCCAGTACAGATGCAGACTGGACAATTTCTCTACTTAAAAGGCTTGTTGGAAGTGGGAGGTCATCAACAGACACCAAAAAGACAAGAGAGACAGTGCCTGATATTCCTATATTGTACAGAATGAACCTCTTGACAAGTTGGTATCTTCAGGAGGCCCTCACCTGCAGAGTGCAGGGATTGATTGGTTATATAAGGGGTGAGATGATCTTTCAGGTATCCTGGTCCCAGGTGGTATACCACCACCTTGAACCTAGCCAGTTAATTCCAACAGCAGGGTAACATGTCAGTGATATCCTGCTCCAGTGAGCAGATGAGTTGCTGCATTCTGCACCAACCACAGCTTCCAGAGCAGCCTCAAGTGCAGTCTCATAAATAGGCATTGCGGTAAACCAACCTGGAAGTTACCAGCTATCCCGGTCCAGAAGGAGCTATAACTGTCTTTACCAGCTGAAGCTGGCAAAAGTGACCCCTAGCATTTGAGTTCAAGGGACAGAGATGCAACCAGGAGTGCCCCCAGCCTCCCAGTTACGATTTAATATTTTCCCGAATATGCATTTAATAAATTATATTACTTGTGCTTGGGTGCTGCTGAGCCATGTTCTTTAGTGGGAACCAGCACAGTCCTGTGTTTGTTAACTTGCTGGTGTGAATTGTATTTGGTGGGGCTTACTTCCAAGTAAGTGCACATAGGGTTGCAGATAAAGAGCAGAGGGCAGAGCAATTCCACTGGATCAGGGGAGAGAGACTCATATGTGGTTTGAATAGTCAAATACCTGCTGGGCTTTCACCAGCACTAGGGAAAGGGTGATGGGGAGGGAACATCGAACTTCCTTTTGGAAGATTCCACCTCACAAGCAAAGGATTTCCCCTTGAAATAAATCACAGCAGTTCCGGCATGTGGCAGAGGAATGGGAGAGACTGGGACACTGTGCATCCACAGCCTCTCCCAGAATGTCTCTGTTTTGTCCTCCCCAGTACTGGAATTCTGACGGCAGACAAGCACCACTACTGTTGGGCTTTCCACAGTGGGAGGCTCATAAGAACACAAGAAAAGCCTGCTGGATCAGGCCAATGGCTCATTTAATCTAGCATCCTGTTCTCACAGTGGCCAACTAATTCCCCTTGGGAAACCTGCAAGCAGGATTCGAGCACAAGAGCCCTCTCCCCTCCTGTGGTTTCCAGAAACTGGTATTCAGAAGCGTTGCTGCCTCCAACTGTGGAGCCATATCACCTTAATAAGAGGGATAGCCCTCTTATTTAAAAATATCCAGGTTGGTGGCCAGCAATGCTCCATAGTTTATGCACTGTGTAGTTGTGATGGCCTGGGACTTGGGCTCGGACTCGGAACCAGAGGAGACGCAGTCTGTACCGGATCCTTTGCCTCAGGCATCTTCTGAACCAAGTCTGGGGCCTGATCCTGAAGAGTCCCAGCCAGCACAGGTTCTCCTGCAACAAACACTAGCTGGGCCGAGTCAGGGGCCTGAGCCTGCCATGGCTCCAGATGTGGGGATTACCTTGTTGCCTTCAGCTGGGCCATCACTTACAGCTGCTCCACTACTGGTTTGGTCAGGGGAGTCTGAGGCGGCCCCTGGGTCTAGTAACCCACCGACATCTCCCAAGCTGCAGAGACTCAGGTCTGAGAGAAGGAGAGACCTGAGTACTCGCAGGAGGAGTGCTCGCCTTCAGGTGAAACAGGGAGGTGAGTCGCCGGGGGATAGGACCGGCCGCTACCCTGACAAAGATAAAAGGCTGTCAGAACCCACCCCAGGTTGCGGGAGCAACATTGCTGTATGCTAGATTCTGCCTGAAATCCCGTACTTGTCCTTGCTTGGTTTCCTGCCTCCTGCCTTGGCCCTGTCAGACTGACTCCCAGCAGAACCTTTGGATTCTGAACTGGTCCTGGACCGAGTTTCACGGGTTACCCCTGGGCCCAGCACAGTAGTGAAGCACTTTCTTTAATCTGTCCTGAATCTTCCAGTATCTTCATTGGATGTCCTTGTGTCATGCAGCAGAGGAACTAAACCCCACGGCAGGTTGCCAAGATTGGACAAGACAAAGGAAAGTCCTTACCATCTGCTTTTATTCAATATTCACAGAGAGAGGCTTGGGAAGGTGGCCTCTCGGAATAATGGCGTTGCTCCAAGTGAGTCTCCACCCCCTCCCTTCATGCATCATCACTACAGGTGCAGAGATGTGCCCTCTGCCTCTGAGCTCTCTGCTCTCCTACTTTCAATGCCTGCCGGGTTCTGGGAGGGGTGGTGGTTCTTGAATGCTTTCTAAAGACACTGTGTACATCAGCTGTCCCCCCTCTGTACTTCTTCCTCCTCCTCCCCCCATTATTTCCCAGCTTTCCCCCTCATCTTCCTCTGAGCTGTGATCTCCCTCAAACCATTGTTGTAATTCTGAATTGTCGTCTTCTTCTCTGGAAGGGTCAGGCTAGGGAAGCAGTCTCCACCATTCCTCCTCTGCCTAGTCCCTGACACCATGTTTTCTTCTGTGGGTGGACCTTTTCCTACACCGTGGGCAGAGGGAACATCTGAAAAATCTGATGGCTGCTTTGACACCCTCTCAGGGATTATATAATTCCTAAATAAATAAATAAATAAATATTTACATTTGTGCAAGTGTGGGGCAGGCCTCAAATTCCCAGTGACTTATCTTATCTCCTCTAACACATTCTTTTTTAAAAAAAGAAAAAAAAAGAATAGCAATGAAAAGGCATTTAGCTCTTCCAAAATACGGATTGGTTCAATCAATGAGGATAAGCTACCATTAATTAGTTTGATCTATGTTAATAACTTTATTTTGAAGGGATTGTGAGGAGAAATCACAGGGCTGGCAGGAGCAAGAGAGAACAGAAGGCAATTCCCCTCCTGTTCTCAATAATATATCCTGCAGGAGACCACTGGATCAGCAGTTCAATACAAGAGAGCCACCTGGAATCAATTCACCATTATTTTCACAAGAAAATTTATTTCCCTATTTGTGTAAAATGAGTAAACAGGAAAACAATCTCGAAGCAGCCATCTATAAACATGAAATGTCTCTATAAATATGAATGTATAAAAAATGTTGTTCAGATAATTTCACCCCTATTCTGTGCACCAGGGACGGGGAATGTGTGGCCAACCAGGTGTTGAAATACAGCTCCCTTCATGCCTGACCACTGACAATGCTGGCAGTGGCTCATAGGATTTGTAGTCCTACATAATCAGGAGGGGGCAGGTTCCCCACTACCCCCTATACACTATTTAATGTTTGCCTGCCTATCTGTTAACACTATCACATCTTCAACTGGCCATGACTTCAGGTAAAAGCAGAGAGGGGAGCCTCCATCTTCATTCATAGGCAGTAGTCACTTACCTCTTGGTGTTCTGTACTGTATGTTCCAAGGAACATTTTGATTTGCCTTCTGCAGTGGGGAAGAGACTTGTATGTGTAGCTGTTTAATGTGCGGTACAGGTGCATGTGACCTATACACCTAGATCAAATGAACACCACACATTCAAAGCACTCTTGAACCACTTTAACTGGTGGAGGTTGGTGGGGGCAGTGCCCCATTTGCCCCAATGGACACCCCCTCCACTGGCAGCATGTAGCAGAATCAGCAATGAGTTCAGAGGCAAATGGAACCATTGGGTAACTTGACTGTCTGTATGCTGCTTCTTTGACACCACCACATTTCTGTCGGATGCATGATATAGAATAGGATGAAGGGGAAAGAGAGGAGATTTTTCTCTCAATGGACTCCTACTCGCTCCTGAGAATAATACTAGAATTGTATCAGATTAGTAATACAAGGAGTCTGTGCTGAGCAAAAGGTTTTGGGTTGGTGGGAGGATCATGGCCTGTTTCTAGGTATCTGAAGTTTCCCAAATGGGCTGGTTTTATTTCATATGAGCATTTCCCCCCCACAATGAGTTGACTTTTTCCAAAACGTTTTGCTTCCTGAGGTAAGAACAAGATGGAACCCAACCATTCCATGTGTAGAACCCAACTGAACTGGCCAATGGACCTTCCTTCAACACTGGAGATGGGGCAGCTTTCTTCACCACACCTCGGGGTAGCAAGTTAACTTGGGAGCAAACTAGCTTAGGTAACTCTGCAGCAATGCTGTGGAGCTGCCCTCTTGCCCCTCAATATCTTCTGCCTGTTGCTCTGCCTCATGGAGGTCTGGCCCTGCCTTTTCCATTAACCTTTTGGTTCCTGTCTTCAGATTATTATAAGGTTTATTACATAATGATTTTGACTAGCACACATTTGGCAGAACTACACCAGGCCTGACTTTTGAAATTTGCTGGACCAGCCTTGCAAGCTTAACACAAGATGAATTGACTAATTTTGTGTGTAAGTTTGTTGACAAATTATGAGTTTTCCTCCGGGTGGAAAAACAGAATCCACCTGAGGGGGTTGACGGAAGGACATCTTGTTGATCAATTAACACTTCTTAAGAAATAAATCATATATAAACTGGAGAAATAAAAATAAAATGCAAGGATTTCAAAGAGTTTTCTTGAATTCCAATTCAAAAGGAATCCTGCTTTGGCAATTACTGAATTGTATTAATCATTGTTTATAAAAAAACATCAACTTTTATTTTGACAGGACTCCTTCACAAAAACAAGAGCTATGTTTTTGAGCTTATATTCAGACATTATCAGTCACCACATCATTGTCATGTGATTTTTTTTTTTTAAAGAGCAGCTTGTGGTGTTTTGGAAGGTAAATTCAGCTTTTACAGGAAAACTGACTCTTTTAAGAAAGAAGGTGGATGTGTATTATATATTGAAAAGAGCCACGAAGTTTTCTGTCATATTAATACTATGTTTGTGGTGCTGATCAAGAATAGCGCTGTTCAAACAATTGCTTTCATTCTTGTCAAACTTCAAAACAGTTTTTACATTTTATAGGTTTTTTAAAAAGAAAAAAGAAAAGAAAATGGAACACAGGCATGACATTTCTGAAAAGTAACATTCAATGCACCGGCACATAGCAATTATAGGTGCATTTATTGTTACACTGTTTCAGCACCGTCACATGGAAGGTCTCAGCAGCCTTCCAGCAGGCAATACTAGCAGCCACACCAGGGTGAAAATATCAAAGGACCAGGGTCCTAGGCCTCTAACCCAGTACAGATTGAAATCCTGTACATATTTGGCCCAGGACAGAAGTTGCTGATGTGTAAAAGGTGCAAATGCATTTAATGTAGCTCAGCTTCTTTTTTAAAATAGCAGCTATTGGTGGCAGAAGAGAGGCAGTCATGATGGAAGCTGTGACTCTATCCCTGTGCCACAGTCCCATTGAAAACAACTCCTGCAAATCAACTGGGGATGAAGGAGCCACCATTGGCTCCAATAACAGCTTAGTTCCTAGGTGGAGAATGCAGTGACAGAATGAGAGATGTAGTGCTATGTGGGATACTACTAGACACAGTTGAAAATATCTCCAGTGAACATACATACTGGCAATCTCATGGCAAAAACCTCTTGATTTGCTATATATTCACCTCATATCTAGAAAATAAAGGGCATGATCCTGCCAAAGTGAAGTACTCCTAAGCCCTATTGATTTCAGTGGAAGAGTTAAGCAGATTTATTCAAATCAATGGGACTTATAAGAGCTTAACTGAGGCTGGATCCTGTCCTCTAAGTCATTAGAATTCCATTTAATTAGGGAAATAGCTCTTATACGAAAATATGAATTCCTACATCATCCTCGCCCTCCCCTCAGAGTTTTGCTAAAATGCTTTGTATAACTTTCCAATTTTTAAAAAAAGAATTATTTCATCTTTGTTTGTTTCTTGAATGCTCTCAGAAAGGTCATTGGGGGCACATTGGTGGTAAAGGAAGATATAAACAGTCATCTCAGAGCATTGCAAATCAATCATAATTAACACTCAAGAGTTACTTCCTGCATACAAAGCCTCTGGAGAAAAAGATTACTGAAGAGAAAGGGAGGAGGAGGGAAAAAAAGAAAAGAATAATCAGCTGACAATGTGCAAATAGAGAAGAAAAATAAAAATAAAATGCAGGCCCGTCTTTTTGACATCCAAACTTGCTTTCAAAAGGAATTGTTAGTTTAAGGGAGAAATATAAAAGGTTTCCATGAGAGGTATTTGTCTTCTGCAAAAAAAGAAAAGAAAAAAAAGAAGTCTTTTCATTCAGAGTTTTCATCAACTAAATGGGGTTAACATAGCACATGTGGAGATGTTTGGGCTACAGGGATGTAGCCCTTTGGACTGAATTTTCATCCATTGGTTGGATCCAGCCCTCCTCACTCCTCTGGGGTTCCTTCCAAGCATATGCAGCAATAGGTGTTGGACTAACCACCAACGGCTACAAGCCATGGTGGCTCAATGCTACTGTCAAGATCAGAGCCAGCATATGACTCTGAATACCAGCTGTAGGGAAACAACAGCTGGAGAAGCCTATTGCTTTCATGCCTTGTTGGTGTGCATCTAGCCAACTATTGCTGGAAGCAGAATACATTGTCCTGTGGTCAGATCCATCCGGGCTCTTATTGGCTGTAAAATCATGCCAGTAGCACCTATTTTCTCACACAGTTCCCCATGCGTAGGAAGATAAGCACAGTAAGAGTCTGAGCAGAAGATAATAGCTAAAGCTCACAACTAAGCAATCATGTATTGGCCTAGGCTGGAAAAATATAAAGTAGAGTAGGTCTACAAGCACCACTCAGCAAGACATGCAACTTCTATGCTACATTTGTAGAAGGAACTGTAAGTTACTATTTTCAGGGAGAAGAGCTTGTTGTTGTTTAACTGGGTCTCCCACTTCTGGGTAAGAAGAACATTTTGATCAAGTACTTTCAAAAACTGAGCTTTCTTTGAATCTTCTACCATGGAAACTTCCATCACTGATTTACATGTTAGCAATGCTTTTTATTGGGAACCTATTCTCCAGTTAATTCGCGAAAATGAGTTCTTTCCCTTCTTAAACTTACATTTTGCAAAACGTACATGGGAACATAGCAGCTGTTAAGTACCTTGCAGCAAAGATGCAGCTCAATAATTAAGTAAAGTTTGGTGCCAGCAGCAGAATTAATGTTCCCGTTATAATAGATATCAGGATCTACGCTTGATCTTCTGTTGCCAAGTCTTCTCGTGAGTGTATGCAGCAATCACACTGCGGACTGTTCTCAGAATCTGACCCTGGTTCATCTTGAATTCCACCAAAAACCACATTTACTATGTAACAAAGCCAATACGTGATAGCCAATTTAAATGCAATTTAAACACTATTATGGGGGTGAAGCATAATTAATTTTAAAATCATATTTAAGTGGTTTTTAGTTTGTGATCTCCTGCCTCATTTAACGTAAAAAGAACATCACTAAATCATTTACTTTGCTCATAAGGGAGGCTTACTTTCTGTTCCAGTGTTTAGCATTTTTATTTCCTGACTATTTTTTTTAAAAAAACAGGAGATTTTCTTCTCTTGCTGTGATTATATTGTAAACTGTTTAAAAAGCCTTTGCTCACAAAAGAATCTCTGCAGCTGCTCTGACTGACTTCCATTTAGTAGGTGTGTCAAATGTCTTCAGATTGAGACATGACAAATGAAACTACTCTTTCCTGAGGGTGGAGGAAAAAGAATTGTCCATAAACATTTTCAGTTAGAAGAAAAGTATTCAAATTCTGAATATTTGAATACTTTTCTTCTCACTGAATTTTCCTGGTTATGCCAGCATTCCCTTTACATTAATACATGCAAATGCACTATTTGTATCTGTGTTCAAACACTTCCAACTAATTCATGGTCTTATTTTACACCTCCATACGTATACATCCTATAATCAGATGTCCGCCATAGTCCTTCCCTGCCCACCACATTCAAAAGCTGAGCTGAGCACAGCAACAACATTTTAATTTTAATTTAATGTAATTAATCCCTCGTTCTGAACGAGGGATGCTCCAAGGGCAATTTCACACATTAGGCAAAGGCCAATCAAGATTTTCCACCAAGTGTACAAGCAACAATGGTTTCCAGATAAGGATGCAGGAGAAATAAGACTCTGGATTGCTGACCAATATGACGTTCCTACCTTCAGCAGGCTCTGCTTCTCACCTGCTCTGCCTTGGAAGAGATTCGAGGTCTCTCCCAGTGGAAAGGTTTCAGCAGATCACATGGGCAAAAGTGCCCAATGGGAGAAGACAATACAGCCATTGGTAATGGCTGCTCCACCTCTTCTTCTCATGCTACATCTGGACGATATACTTGCAAACATAGATAACACATTTACACTTTAGAAGTTCAGGTGTAGACTTACAAATTGTGAAGGGGCTCTTATCTGTGCAG
Organism: Podarcis raffonei; assembly: GCF_027172205.1. Classification (NCBI taxonomy): domain Eukaryota; kingdom Metazoa; phylum Chordata; class Lepidosauria; order Squamata; family Lacertidae; genus Podarcis; species Podarcis raffonei. Next base: position 56,801,748 of record NC_070608.1, on the reverse strand, counting down.
AGATCTCTCGTCTGCAAAGCTTTCAGGTGTTGCCATAGAAAGGACATTTTTATTAATATATATGCGGGGCGTTGATTGATTATTTTTATTATTTGCATAGGTTCTACTAAGTGGCTACAAGAAGAACACCATTTCACCAATATATGTGGGACTTTGAACTTTGTTTAAAAGGTGAGTCAAAACCAAATCTCAAGACACAAATTGGTCAGGCTATCTATAACCCTGAACATTAAAAAATCAGCGCAACAAATATGCATTGGGAAACCCCAAAGCCCTCCATGTTGTCTATCAAAAAAACAAGTTAGACAACATGGGGATGATGTCATCTGTCCTAATGCGATACAACAGACACGACAGCATCTGGCACTTAAGCTGTGGTGAGTCATCAAAACACTTAAGAACGTGCTTAACTTTAATTTACGAGGAACATTTTGACTTGAGTGGGTGTTACACAGGACTACGTGAATATTAACAGAGTAATCCAAGAGCTTTTGGTGGATAGGGGCTATGATGTCGACAGTGATTAACGCAAGTGGAGAAGGATAAGAGTTGCGAAGAAGGGAATTATATTTTATCACTTGATGAGAAGGAAAATTATTACAGTGATAAAATAATTATACATCTATAGCTGCATAGAGAGGAACAGGAAAGCAGTGAAAAAAATAATAATGTATGTAATTAACTTTTCAGTTGTAGAAACTTATTACTAAAGACAATGCATATTGGAGTTAAATGCTGGCATAGAACCAAATGGGAATTGCAGTGTAGGGTATTTGCTAAGCGTCCACCCAGCTGTGCAGGCTGCAGGCAGAGGCTGTTGTGTGAAAGCTGACACCAGGCACATTTCTCTGCAGACCTCGGCTTTTCATACGCTGCTGTGAGAGGAGCTGTTGGAGCATTTGCAGCCCCAGAAGATGGTACTTGCCTAGGGAAATGACTGCGCAAATCTGCTACCACTCTGGAAGTGATTTGGAAAATAGGCCCTAGAATTTCCTTAAGTAATGTTTCGTGCACCCCAATCTCCAAGCGGTGAGAGATTCCAGGAGTGCCTGTACTTACCCATGGGTTTGGTTTCCTTGAAGGAAGGTCAATGGAGACTGTGGGGTCTTTAGGATATATGGTTTTATCTATACTTGAGCATTGGATGGGAAGTCTCAAAGCATGAACAATCCAACAGATCTTGCCTCCCCATTAGATTCCTTGGGTAGCCCGCCAAAGCCATAGCTTTGGATTCGGGCCAAAGAGAAAGGCATGCCTCTCTGCGTCTCCTCCTGCCCCCCGCCCCCACCAGCATCAGACAAGATGGCCCAGAAGGGAATGTAGCCTTTGGGCTTAAAAAGGTTCCTACCCCTGTCCCAGAGGCTACCCCAAATATAGCTTTAAGAAGGGTTGTTGGCTGTCTTAGTCAACTGAATCAAGCTGGAACTGGCTGGATCTTGTATAAAGATGGTTAAGTAAAAACAACAACAACACCCCAGACCCCTTCATGAACACCATGCTAAACATAGTATAACAGTGGGAAGGCTGCTGATCTTGGGGAGATTCCAGACCTCAGTGCCAAAGTGTGAATGTTAGTGAAGCTTTATTTCTCTTAAAATTTCAAAGATGTTTTCTAGGTTTGGGGGGAAATAGATAATAATTTTTAGTTAAAATTTATCTCGCTTTTGTATTCTGGGTTATTTGGTATGTCATTGCAGCAGATCCCATAGAACTGGCTGCCTTATTTACAATGTTGAAAAATTGCCCTGTTTTTCCTTTGTCATATTTTTTGTAGGGATGAACCACAATTAGATCTCTCTCTCCCTCTCTCTCTGTCTCTGCTCACAGAAAATCACAACAGTGGTAATGCCCTCAAATCTAACTGCACTCTAACCTATGCAAAACCACTTTTTAAATCTACTCTATATTATTTCACCTTGCATATGAGTATAACATTAAAAGGAAAACCTCCTCCAATTTTATGGAATTCTATCCAATGACTCTCCAGCCTCTTTTCTGTCCATTTTCTGAAATGAGGAGGCTGGAATTGTGTGCAAAAATAAGCTACAGTGAGGAATGGTCTTAGTGAGGAATAGTTTCAGAAAACTTCCTTTCTTCTCCCGAAAAGGGGCCCTTTCTGAAAATCCTCTCAGATGCTATAATAAAAGCTTTTCCACCATTCTTCTCCAGAAGAATATATATTTTACCCTTCTCAAGATGAAAAGCCCAAACAGCTGAAGAACTAAGAAACGTTGACCAGGAGGCCAGTGACAGCAGTCACCTAAGATCCTTTCAAATATGCTTTCAAGCAGAAATATTTAATCTCCTCCATTCCCCCCCACTAGTGTGAACGATTTCCCCTCCCCTCCTTCAGGTATCAAAACAAAGTTATTGAAATGCATATAAATTTGATCTGTGGCCTCTCAGGGTCAAATATACACTGGGCACCCTTTGGAGAGTTCAGGTGGTCGTTTTCCACACACTAGGTCATCAATCACAGCAATAAGCACCAGGACAAACGGGGAAAGACAGTGGTACAGATTGTTTAAGGCCTGGACAGCTGGTCCTCTTCAGGAGTCGTCTTTATAAGATTTCGGCTTTTGGCCTTCTATGTTAAAATAAGGAATTAAATTCAGTTGTTAGACGCCATAGCACACCCCTGTGTCTATTCGCTTTAGCAGACAATACAGATAGGCTATAGACCCTGCCCCCTGCTCTGACACTTAAGGTCACATCTTCTCAATTATAAGGGACCCTGGAAGATACCTAACATTTGTGGTTTTTCATTTCAGACCATTTTTCCTCCTGATCTTGATCTGTCAATAATTGATTTTTTTTTTGTGGTAGAAAAGGACAAAGAGGATACGGAACTCAGGAAGAGAATAGCTAAGATCAACATTACAAAGGGTGGTTTCTAGACAGAGAAAGGGATTACGGTGGGGGAGGGGGTGGCAGCACAAATGAGATCCCCCGTTACTAAATGGTGGTGCGTCTGTGTAGGCATATCTATATAATATATCCCAAGCAAGCCTATGCATCGTAGATTTAGGTGTTTTGCCAATATTGCAGTTTGAATTTGCACATTATGTTGTTTGTGCTAGTTTTTCAAGTAATGACTGTGGTTAAGCCCCTCAGTGGAATAAGACAATTTGGTAGGGAGAATTTTTTTTTTAATCTTTCGGGAACTCACCAAGACGCATGTGAAAACTGACAACCTTATCTGCTCCCAGTAAGTTACAATTAGAAATTAGTGCTAAATCAAACTGTTCACTACAGCTGTAAACTTTGGCAAAACAAAAAAACCAAGCCCCCCCCATCAAAAATCTATCACTGACTTAATAGTCTTCCTTTTCATTGAGAATGTGAACAGGATGGAAGCAGGAACAGAATTTTGCAGGCTCGTGTGACTTGTTCTCATAGGGCTAGTGTTATCAAAAGGGGTTCTTTCTTTCTTTCCCCTTTCTCCATCAAAAAGGGAGAGCATTTGGCTGCTCTCAGGCCTTACATATAAGTAACTACAGCAACATATGTTTTCATGGCATGTGGACCCACATTGTATCCTATGCCAACATTTCCTCAGCACGGAACCATGCTGTTCACCTAGCTCATATATTTCCTGTATTTAGTCCAGGGATAGGAAATCTCTAGCCTTCCAAATGTTATTGGACTCCAACTTTCTTCAGCCCTAGCCAGCATGGTCAAAAATATGGCCATCAACATGGGAATGGCCAGGGGATGCCCATCACTGATTTAGACTTTTTCAAATTGGCTGATAAAGCAGATAATAATTAAGGCAAATCCCAGCCCGAGATGAACTGGTCCCTCTTTTGTGTGTGTGTGTATGGGTTTAAAAATCTAACCAGGTTACATTGTGATGTGTACTTGCTAAAAATATAAGATTTCAATCTGAGCTTTAATTTGAAGACAAGCAACTCATCTATGGGGCTATAGAATTCATCTTGTTTTTAGAAGACACTTGGCTGCTTTAAACATTACCATTTTATAAGGTATACCCACTTTGTCCTCATAACTACTGAGGAATTGCCATTACGGGACCTAATAATGTCAGCTGCCTTTCAAGGGTCCATTCTTCTGCTCATCTTCTCATGCTATATAATGTCACATCATCAGTCAGAAATGCCCATCTCTGCATTCTGCATAGGACAAACATGCCAGTCCCTATGGGAAAGAATCGATTGACACAAATCTGACAGCAGAATTGAAAATCTTCAGAAACCAGGAGAACAGTTCAATCTACCAGGACACTCAGCTATTGACGTTAAGGCAGCTATACTGGAACAAAATAATTTCAAAGCAAGGCTCCAATGTAAGTGGCTAGATTACAATTCAACGAGAAGTTCAATTCTGTTCATTTGGGTCTGACTAGAAATAATAGTTTTCTGCCCCACTACATAGTTTAACTAAGTATTACCAAATATCTTTTCTTTAAAAAAAAATCACCTCTCACTGCTGTTGTAAAATGTGCTTGTTCTGCATGCATTTTAACTCTAATTGAATTGTCACGGTACTTTTTACATTTTATTTCCCTGCAATCTCACTACTTACCTTCCCACACCATCCATGTGTAGTGTATATACCTGCAAAGGAGGATTAGCCTTCATGCATCTGAAGTCTACTCTATCCCAACAAAAGCTCGTACCATTATCTGTTTGGGTAGTCTTTAAGGTGCTACCAGACTCAATGTCATGGATGAAGTGACCCTTAGCTGTGACTCACGGGGACCAGTAAGGGTTCACCTGTCTTTTCTGTATTATATGTAATGGGCCTGAGCACAGACTAATGGCCTCTTCCTCTGTGCCCTCCATTTCCCTTCCTCCCATCCCCAAAACTGAAACCCTAATGCTCCCTGTCTGAACTGCTCTCAGTCATAGGCTTCAGTATTCTGTAAGTGCTTGAAGGTCACAGTTTCTCTGGGGGTTTGCTGTTGTTTTTTTAAAAAAACTTTTAACTTTAATTCTCTAATCGGACTTTGTTTACATGGCTTCTTAAAGGGGCCGCGTGTCGTTACGCGGGGCAGGGCTCCTCCATGGAGGGTAAGGAGCTAGTCTGAAACAGCCGGCCTCTGAGGGGCAGGCAGTGTGGGGACACGAAGGAGGCGTCTGAGGGAGCCTTCACTTTAATTCACTAATGTGTGTGTCTTCATGTACCTGGGGAGAGGAATACTGCTGCACAAGTATTTTTGTTCTTGACTCATTTTGAGAAATCCAATCTCTTTATCAAGGGATTTTCTTCCATGCTTCTTGGAAAACTGCTTGAGGCAAGAAGGAAATCCCCTGTTAAAGAGATTAAATTTCTCAAAACGTGTCAAGAACAAAAATACTTGTGTGCCACAGGAGTGCCCTGAGTTATGTAGAAACAATCTTATTTTTAGGTGGCCCCATTTCACTTATAAACTGATAAGCATTTGACCAACTAAGTTCACTGCCAGAATTGGCTTACTTGAGTCATAACTTTGGCTCTGCTGGCATCATACTGTTTGATCTGCGCACTGCTTCTGGTGCAATGTAATCTGGGTTGAGCAGGCTAGTGAGTGGATAGTTCTCACTTGGAGCAGGTGGATTGGAATGGTTTATGTTTTATGGTGCTATACCGTAATTCTATGATAGCAGAAGATGCATAGGTAGCTGCATGAAATTATCGCCTGGTCACTAATGTTCATTTATGAAGGCAAGGTGCTTGAGAAGGTGGTCGTGGGACAATTTTAGGGATGCTTGGACAAAACTGATTTTCTAGTTCCAATTTCATACTGGCTTCGGGCCTGGTTTTGGTTCTGAAAACTGCCCTGGTCATCCAGGTCAATGGCCTGCACTGAAACAGGAAAAGGGGTAGTGTGACCTTGTGGATTATTTTTCAGTGACTTTTGGTACCGTTGACCATGGTGTCGTTCTGGGCAGCTGTAAGCCCAAGGCACTGCATTTCAGAATAAAGACTTGGGTGACTATTGTTTGGCCCCATAGGAATTATCCCGTGGGGTTCCACAGCTTGCCACTCATTCTGTTTGAAACCTCCATGAAACCATTGGGAGTTGTCATCAGGGGATTTGGGTTGAGGTGCCATCAATATACTGATGACCCTCAGCTGTATAAATCTGTACCATTGGTAACAGGAGAGGCAGTGTAGGTTCTGAATCAATGTATATAGGTAGTAATGGACCAAATATGGCCCAGCAAATCGAAGCTAAACCCAGACAAGATGGAAGTGTTGTGAGTGGTTTCTATGTCTGGGGGTTTGGTAGAAGCACCGCTTCTGAATGGGGTCTCCCCCTGGTAAAGGATCAAGTACTTAGTTTGGAGGTGCTTCCAAACAAACCATCATTGGAAGTCCAGGTGGCCTCAGTGACTATGCCTGGCTTTGACAGTGGGCCGAGAGCTGAATGGTTTGTGATAATGTTCTGGGTCCAATTGAAGGCGCTTGCGGTGATCTTTAAAGCCTGAATGGCCTGAGTTCCAAATATCTGGGAGAACATGGTTACTATCTGGATAGAGTGAAGTACATAGCGTGGTTGCCTGGGGAAGGACATTTTTGGTGGTGGCTCCGTGTCTGTGTAATTCCCACCCCATTAAGGTGCACCTGGCTTCTTCATGATGCTCTTTTAGAACGTAAGTCAAGGTGCATCTTATTCAGCAGGAAATGGGAATAAGGGTGGGGAAAATAATTTTTCAATTTTTTTTATTCCCAGGTTTATATGAAAATTATGAACAATTTAATGCTGTTTTGTTCTTCAAGGGTTGTGGAATTGTTTTTATTACATTTGATTTTTGTTCTGTTCTGTGGTTTTATATATATATTTATTGATGTAAACCGCTCCAGGGCTTACTGGTAAAGGGTTTAGGTTAGGTAAACCTCTTAAGTAAATAAAAAGGATAAGTTGAAAAGCAAAAGCACTTTATTAAGGCTAAGTTATAACTCTTTTTACCACATTCCCAGAAGATGGAACCTTTTCTGTAGACACAAGTTAACTTCCTTAGTGTTCATCACCATGGAGGACAATATTCATCCCTGAGCAAAGAGTCCCTACAGGCCCTTTTCAATTTAATTCTTTCCTCCTAAATTAAGACTTGTGATGGAGGTATATAGGCCTTTGCTTGGGGCTGAATATCACCCAGCGAGAGAACATATCATTATGAAAGGAAGTGAGGCAAAGAGAGGCCCCCAAACAGCTCTTAAGTGCTTCTCCCCACCCCTAAATTGAAAGCGTCTGGAAAAGCAAAGAACAATAAAAGGAAATAATCCCCATTTCAATAATCGCTGTTGCTCTAATTGCTTCTGTGTACCCCAAACACAGAGAAAGGAAGGAGTCGGGACAAACCTGAAGCATATAAAAGGTAAAAAGGAAAGCAAGCAGCTATAGGTAGTTTGGGTTGTATGGTTCAGTAGACAGGGTGTTAAATCAGGACCAGACACTGTTTCACTTCCAGCTTAGAAGTGATTCCTGGGTTGAACCACACACACCATCTTTATATTATTATCTGTAGAAAGAGAACTTCTATCTTGCCATCAGCTTCCAGCCCATAAAATGGGAACAATTATGACACTTCTCTGAGGACTGCTGCATAGAGAAGTAGGACTGGGGTTTCACATTGCTAAGTTCTTGATATTAAAATACTGAAAGGGCATGTGGCATTTCCAAAGAGCCTGGTGATTGTAACAACCTGCACTGCAGGCAGGAAATACAACAACAACAACAACAACAACAACAACAACAACAACAACAGAAGTGTATTTTGCCCATGAAGGCTGAATGAATGAATGGATAAATTGAAGTATCTCATCCAAAGCCCTTTCTAAAAAGAACTTAGTAATAGCTGGAGTTACAACACCTGAGGCTGTGATCCATGCTTAAAATTAGGGCAGCAGAGACATATAGGAAAGTCCCCCAAACTCAGATTTCTGAGCCCCACCTATATGAGAGAAGTGTTACAATTCCTGAATTCTTTTCTAAGCAAAAATCCAATCCAATGAACATTCCCTTCCATTATCCACCCATTAGGGTTGCCATATTTCAAAAAGTGAAAACCTGGATGCAAAACTGCCAATTCCCGCCCGGACACTGCTTGCAACCACAGTACTCTGGATATGCCTGGGAAATTCCGGACGTATGGCAACCCTACCACCCATCGATCCAAGCCAGCTCCCAAATTACACTTCCTAGATCCACCATACTTAGGAACTCAGGAAGGTGCCTTATACTGAGCAGCTTGTTGGCCCATCTAACCATCAGTATTGTGAACACTGAGTGGAAGTGAGGATCTTCAGGAATTGAAGCAGTAGAAGTGTTTTCCCACTTTGCTTTATCCCATCTGCTGCTTCTGGAGCAGCAGTATTGTTATTGGGTGGGAATTTGGGTGTGTGGGAGGGAGACTTGAGGAGAAGGGGTATGGACCCATTGCATATGGGGAATGAGATGGGATGGGGGCCTGATGCAGGTTGTCTTGGATTACAATGAGTTATTTCCCCATACTGGGGAAAAGTGAATCAAAGCTGTTCTGATTCGAACATGAGGGAGCCTTCTCACTATTAGCTTGAGTCACTCTGAGCAAGGAAGATGGTTTGAGAGACATGCATTTCACATTTATTTATCGGTGCCTTTCAGGTCATCTTCCTTTACACATTCACATAACAACAGACAATATTTTCACATGTCTTTTTTAAAAAATGAATTCAAATGACTGCTCGAGGATTAGAACTGAATGCTTCTAGGATTCCCTGCTCCCCCTTAGGCTCTTTGTTTTTCTAGCTTGCAGCATGGAACTGGAAAAATAACATCTACTACCCCTAAATTTTGAGGTGCAATTTAGCTTGTGATTTTCAGTAGACATGCATCAGATTCAGCATCAAATCTATCCTCTGGTGGTGTGCTATCTTCTGATTAGACCAGCTTTCCTCAATCTGGTGCCTTCCAGATGTTTTGGGTTACAACTCCCATCAACCATGGTCTGGGTGTTGCAGTCACAAAAATCTGCAGAGCAGCAGGTTGGACAAGACCAACTATCAATTAAGAGGGTCGTCCCCCCACCCCAATATGACAAAGCATAGAGATAAATAATAGGGGTGCTTTACTGGACAAATTCACCAATCTTAAACTTTCTATACATTTTTGTGTGTGTGTGTTTTTAACACTAGAAAAAGTTTTTTTCAGAGAAAATAGCTGTTGTAGCTGAAGATCACTCAATACGATGACACAGAGAGCCTGTGTGCAGGGGGGAAAGACTTTGAGTGCCAGAAGTGGATCTTCAACAACTTCAAGGTTGCCAGGTAGCTTGCAGAGTCCAAATACAACACCTGTGTGGCAGTTTTGCCTATGCTGCCCCTGTTCCCTATGCAGAGCTTGCCAAGTTTCCAGCTGCTTTGTTTCAGGTGGGTTAGGAGAAGCAGTTGAAAAAGGAGATGATCCATAACACAATTTACCAGGTGCTGTGGACTCAAGACATTTCCCAAGCATTCTTTTTGTTACAAGAAACTTCAGTGAGGCATAAACAGAGAGACGTGGATGTTGCCTTCCCAGATATCTGGAACATTAATGTTCTTAACCCAACTGAACTTGTATCTTGTTTTTCCTCCATGGAGTGCGGCAGTGTGCATTGGGGGTCTCCATCTAGAGGTTGGTTAGACAATGACCTACTTACCTACAGCAAGGTTTCTGTGTCCTATGCCTCTAGATTATATCCTGGTTCCTGAGTGAGCTTTATTTTCCATCAAATGCAATTTTGTTCCATTGTTTACTGGAGTCTTGTACCTAAAGCAGAGATGATAGAAATTGTGGAGTCCAACAACAGGTTCTCCATATTGGTCTAAAGGATGGTGGGAGCAAGCAGGACATATATTTTTCAGGATATCTACATTGCACATTTACAAATGGGTTATAAACAGGTGTTAGCAGTCATGTTAGGATTTATAATTTGTTACCATTGCAATTTACTACAATACTATTACTATCACAATTTATTTGTTACTATTACAATTGTTACTATTACAATTGATTACATTTCTATACCACCCTTCATCTGAAGATCACAATATAAAAACACAAAAAATACTTACCACCACCACCACCACCACAACAACAACACCCCCCCCAGTTTAAAAGGCCATAGACTGTTTAATGGCTAAAGGCCTGGAAGTAGAGGGATGTTTTTGCCTGGCACCTAAAGATATGTAATGAGGGTGCCAGCAAGCCTCCCTGAGGAGAGCATTCCATAAGGAGGGAGCCACCGCAGAAAAAGGCCCATTATCATATTGCCACCCTCTGGACCTCTCATGGAGCAGGCACATGCAGAAGGGCCTCAGATGATGATTACAGTGGTACCTCGGGTTAAGTACTTAATTTGCTCCAGAGGTCCGTACTTAACCTGAAACTGTTCTTAACCTGAAGCACCACTTTAGCTAATGGGGCCTCCTGCTGCTGCCGTGCCGCCGGAACCTGATTTCTGTTCTTGTCCTGAAGCAAAGTTCTTAACTTGAAGCACTATTTCTAGAGAGTGTGTAACTTGAAGCGTATGTAAACTGAAGCATAGGTAACCCGAGGTACCACTGTACTGTGTCTGGGTCAGTTCATATGGACAGAAGCAGTCCTTGAAGTATTGTGGTACTGAGCCATTTAAGGCTTTTAAGGGCAAAACCAGCACTTTGAATTAGACCCAGACAGTAAAGTCAGGCCAGAATTGGCCTTATATGCTCAAACTGTCTTGTCCTAGTGAGCAACCTGGCTGCTGAATTCTACACCAGCTGAAGTTTCTGAACCATCTTCAGGCGCAGCCCCACGTATAACATTGCAGTAATCTAACCTAGAGGTCACCAGAGCATTGGCCACAGAAGTTAGGCTGTATCTGTCCAGATAGGAGCACAGTTGAGCCGCCAGTCAAAGCTGATGGAAGACACTTCGCGCCACAGAGGTCACCTGAGTCTCAAGCAACAGCAATTTCTTGAAAGTGCTGAGGATTCTTTGACAGAGATCCTTTCATTGCTTCATATAATGGGATGTCACCTTCCGTCTTTGAGAGCCATTGCAGTTCAACAGCCTTGACAGCCAATTTAAATTTGTACTGCAGATATGCTATTGATCTGTTTATAGAGGACAGGGATGGGGTATCTGTGGCCCTCCAAGTGTTGTTGAACTACAACTCCCATCATCCCTGGTTATTGGCGATGCTGACTGGGGATTGGTGGAAGTTGTAGTCTGACAACATCCGGAAAGCTACAGGTATCCCCATCCCTGGTGTAGGATTTTAATTTTAGGGGTGGAATTTTGGGCTACATCCTCAAATGCTGCAACTTCTTCTGCTATGTACTGCTGCTATTACTCTGGATTTGAATGGCTGCCTTACACCAATATAGATTTGAAACATTTACTCTTATAATCCTTGTTGCTTTTCGAAACAACCATTTAACTTTAACAGTTGATACAATTAACTATAATCTCCACAGGCTGTTCTTCATTTTGGACCCCTGCAGAAGACCTTTAAATAACAATTGGCTGAAATGCATCAGGGTGTTTTGCAAATAGAATCCTCATTTTATCAGCATTTTGAGATATCATCCCCTTTCTTTTGAAGTTCATTTCGGATGCTCAGTGGGTTGTTGTTGTTGTTGTTGTTGTTGTTGTTGTTGTTGTTGTTGTTTTCCATTTCCTCTCTTCCAAAACAACTAAGAGTGTAGTCTGAAGATAGTTCCAGTGTTACTGGATGACCTCTATATCTGTTGCAATTTGAATTCCTCAGTTCTCTGAAATGACTCTCCAGAATTGTATCTGGACCTTTTTCCATTCATAATTTCTGCTGTCTCAGTGGACTGTCTTCTAGTGTACAAATTACCTCTTCTGGTACATTTCCTTTGGTCTTTATTCCTGAAAAAAAACCCCCAAACCAACAATAAAATATACTTGGGATTTGGGATTTCCCATTCAACTTCACTGTAAACAAAGCCTGTGACTTTCTCTGTGCCCCACCCATGGTAAACTGTGGGGCTGTTTTGAATAGCAGCAGCAGCAGCAGCAGCCACCAGCTCTGGTTTTGTTGGAGATGAAAAGAGAGCACTGCAGCTGTACAGCAGCAGCAGACTTGTGAAATGGGTTTCACACGCTGCTTAGCTATCAGTGGGGTGGCCATGTATGATTCAGTCTGTGTTAAGTCAAGAAAAGGAAAAGCCATGCCAGCCATCACCTCTTACAAACCCTAAGTACCCCCTTTTGACTGCCACTGCTTTGCTGAAAATAACACATTTAGTCATTTGTCATAATTATAAGAAGCCCAATGACATGGAATGCAGGCCTGCCTTTTAATGCTGCCAAGACTGTTATAATACAGCCAGCAGGGGACTGCTGCTGTGAGCAAATCACAACTGTGGTGCCAGTTAAATTCCAGCCGAAAGGTCATACGTGACCTTTGTGAGCAGTTCATCGCAAATGATTGATCTGCCAGCAACAAAACTAATAATTACGCAGCTCTTCATTTCCATTCATCTTGGTAACATGAAATTTATCCCAGTGTGAGGGATCCAGGCCACGTAGGAGTAAACTGGCGAACCAGAAACCTGCTTAAACCCCACAGATGCAGCCCCAGTCTTTTCTTTGCATGTTTTATTTTGTTCACGGCGGGTATTTCCTCTGCATCTACCGAAATACTAAATTCACTTTACATGTTTTGTCTTCTACCTCCTTCAAGAAATCAATCACCGAAGGCTGTAAGCTTTTTTTTAACCCGCAATGAGCGCATTTACTAGGGAGTAAGTCCCACAGAATGCAGCAGAGTTTACTTTTGAGGAAATGTGCACAAAACTGCTTTGTGAGTTTGTGCTGTCCCTCTCTCAGGAATGGGTTCCTGGATATTTGTGTCAAGTCAATGTATACATAACATAGCTTTCACATTGAAACAAAGGCTATGGCCTATGCCTGCTTGCAGGGTGATATGTTTGAAGTATACCATTCCCGCAGGACCCCTGATATTTGGAATAAACCTCAGTAGGAAAATATTTGTCCTGTATTTGCATTGGTTATGTAAGAGATTGAAACCATTTTCAGCGCAATGGGAAATTAAACAATCCGCCAGACAGATCGATGTGTGTTTTCAGGACACTGCTCCAATTCACTTGGGATAGCTACACACACCATGGAAAACTAGCTGAAGCAACAAGGGAAAAATTGTCTCCATGAAAATATCACTCCATTTGCTTAACAAAAAGGAAATAGAAGTGTTCTGTTCCTAAGGAAATACCACAGATAACAGAGTAGAATTCTCAAAGCCTTAGTAAACCCATGCCACAGCTTGTAATAACTTTTTCTTATTTTTACATCATCAGACTTAACACTGAGAGAAATTCTGGATAATGTAAAAAAGGCAAAAGCTGAACAAAGACCAATTCTTTCTTTTAAGAACTCCTACATAGGGTCAGTATTTACTTGTTTGCAGTGGCAAAGCTATGTATGGTGTAATGGCTCACATCTTAATGTAAATTGGTTGCTGTGATCACATTATGCCAGGTTCTGCCATTATAGTGCCCACCATCTTGTATTAACACCCATTGCCATATTCTTCTTTCTGGAAAGGTTCTCTTTCATAACCCATTGGGTCACAATCCCTCCAAATTAGTGTTAACTTAGAAAGGAGACCGTCTATCAACAACAACCAGTACCCCATGTTTTGTTGTAATTTTGACATTTCTTATACATTATTGTTTCATGTGAAGTTGTTGTATACTGAATAAACCTCAAAAAACAAAACAAAAACAAATACAGATGTAAGGTGTGAAGGCCCACTTCTTAATTCATGAAGGGTGAATTTAGCTCACCTGAGATAACAAGTAGCAGATCAAGTTATCAATCCCCTGTTACATGCTTGGATGGAATTGAACGTAACTTTTTTGAAAAGTTAATTCACTACTTATGTTTACCCTAGTGGCCTGTAAAAACTCCAGGCTGTTTTCACTAAATTCCACAGGACTATTTGCCAGGAATGGTGGTGTTCATTTGTGGTTTCAAAAAGCAACCATCATTTTAAGGGGTCCTGTTCATAAACTAAAAGGTAAAGGTACCCCTGCCCGTACGGGCCAGTCTTGCCAGACTCTAGGGTTGTGCGCTCATCTCACTCTATAGGCCGGGAGCCAGTGCTGTCCGCAGACACTTCCGGGTCACGTGGCCAGCGTGACAAGCTGCATCTGGTGAGCCAGCGCAGCACATGGAATCGCTGTTTACCTTCCCGCTGGTAAGCGGTCCCTATTTATCTACTTGCACCCGGAGGTGCTTTCGAACTGCTAGGTTGGCAGGCGCTGGGACCGAACGACGGGAGCGCACCCCGCCACGGGGATTCAAACTGCCGACCATGCAATCGGCAAGTCCTAGGCGCTGAGGTTTTACACACAGCGCCACCCGTGTCCCTGTTCATAAACTAGTCATAAGCTATTATTGATGATACAAAATGGATGTTTGTATTCAGGATTGTAATCTGAAGTTTTGAGGCTTTACTCCTAACCACAAGTACATTCACTAAAAAAAAAAAAAAGTCCAATTGATTTCAACTGAATTCCCCTCCCCCCCCCCAAGTAAGCATGTTTAGAACCATGGCCTTAGGCAATTGTTTGAAATGTTTAATAAGCGTTTACAGAAAGGACTCCAAATGGTCATAGAAGCAGATAAGTCATGGTATTACTGGGCTTGGCATGACATAGAATACCACAAATGAGGGCAGTCTTGCTACACACACACACACACACACACACACACACACACACTTAAAGGTTTTTGTCTCTTATTTTAGGTTATTTATTTTTTATCTTTTCATTGTGTCAATTTTATCTACAGCAATCAAGCTGTCTTTTAATTCAGGAAAAAGAGCTGGTGTTCTTAAGTTACTGCTTAGCAGTGGAGGGACCCAACCCATGGCAGATGTTGCTTCCCTTAAGCACTATCCATAAGGTATTAAACCACCCACTTTATGCTGTAATAACATTAATAGTCTTAAAGGAACCAGGAGATTCAGAGTTCAGACGCTCTCCTCCTAAGTCTTCACATTGTGTCTAGGTGCAGCATTGCCACGCTGAATAATCAAGGACCCTGATAAAAAAGGAGAGGGTGGAGGGGTGTTCATACCATATGTGCTATAATACCTAAGCACAGCAGGGTGAGATAAGGACAGTATTTTAGTCTTAACTCTGAATTTCCTGGGATTTTGTCAGTCTAAGACAGAGCCTTAATGTCTTTCAATAGATTGCATTCTAGGTGTTTGGTACTTCGCTGATTAAAAGAAGAAGGGGAAAAAGCTTGGCCATGAAAGAATGAGACTGGCTTTCATAAATCAGCTACTTTGTAAGTACTAGACAATTTGAGAAGCCGGTTGGAAAGTTTCAGAGGGAGCGCCTGTGTCAAAAGCAATCCAATGCCCCAAATATCATATATTGTGTGTGTGTGTGTGGGGGGGGTACTTACGTAGCTAAGATGGCAGAATCCACACACTAGAGGGGGAGCTAGCAGAAGACTTGAGGGGAATTTAAGGTTCGCAGAAGGACAAATAACTTTAAGGGAAAGAACCTGAGGATGATGAAGGAATGCAAAATAGCTCAATGAGGAGGGAACACCGGACATGAAATGCTGGCAGAGTGTGTGTGTGGGGTGTGTGTGTGAAGAAGCAAGGGAGGGGGACAGAATATTCAAGGGAGGGCATGGATCACTGGCTGGAACCCTGACAAGGAGTGCTCCAAGTTACAATATTTTATTCCAGGTCTCACTTCATCTATTGATCTCTTAAAACTTTACTGTAATGAGGCAGAAATGGTTCCCCCTCCCTATAATATTGCAGGGGGGACTGGAAAGTATAGAAGGCCAGGGATTGTGATTTCTCAAGCAAGTAACAAGAATCCACAGCTCCATCACTCAGCAACCACCCAGAACTTCTCTTGGGAGAGCAGTGAGTGGACTTGGAAGTCACTCAGCAATGTCAAGTACCTGGATTAAGGGGTGAGATTCACTGAGTTGTCCTACTCTCTTATTTAAATGTTCAACTTGAGCCCAGTTCCTTGTTGAAGCACCTTCTTTCCTGCAAGCTTGTACTGGGAGCTGTCCCAGGTCCTACACAGCATGGTCCAGTCCCAGCTACCAGCAATCTTTACTGGATGCCTTCACACAGTCAGGGAAGCCATTTCCAAGGAATACAACCTGGGACTTTTTCATCACCCCTCAGGCATATGCCGTGGCTGGAACTAGTGTTACATCCCAGAGACCTCTCTTTCTTGGCTTTTAAAGTCAATTGAGAAAAACCCACATTCATGAGAAAGGAGATGTTCACAAGATGTGCTCTACCACAAATCCAAAAAGAAAGTAGCAGAGGCTGCAACCTGATGCACCCTTGCTTGTGAGCAATACTTCACTGAATTAAAATGGGACTTCTAACTGTGAGCCAATGTGCATAGATTTGGGTTGCATGTAAATAATATATTCTAAATATAGAACTATAATATAAATATTGAAACACACTTCTTTCAATATGCTGCAGCTGGTGCCTTCCAAAATGGAATATTTAGTCATGGTCTGAACATGATACCAAGGAAGTTTAACTATATTTTTTTAAAAAAAACCCCTCCATATATAACGTAATTTCTTGTGAAATTTAGCTGCATAGATTTGTATCTACCATCTTGGCTTGATACACATGTGATTATGAAGAGGAGCATCCCATACACAGTGTGGCTTAAACTATATCTCCAAGAAAGGGATTCCAAATTCTTGTAAAGGTTCTGGGGTTGCGCAGTGTCTCTTTCTTCCATGACATGTTGCCTGCTCACTGTCAAATTGCAGGCTATTTTGGAAAACCCAGCACATAGGGAAAATAGAAAACCTGCGGTTGGAAGACAAAGAAATGGATTGCTGTGACCAGAATTGTAATATTTTCCATCTCAAAAAATATTCTAAAGCATTTAGTACCCATGAGGACACTTGAACCTAAAAAACAACAACTATATTCTATATATCTAATAAAGAAAACAGCTACATCCCACTTGTGCTGCTTACTTTGCCAGTGTCAGCCATAATCTAGTTTTGAATGTGAGAATTTAGCTTTTTCCAACCTCCAAATTATATACCCCTTTTTGGGGCATGCTTGCTTCATTTGCTCTAAGGGAAATAACAGTCTAAACTTCCCATGGATGTCTTACAAAACAAAACAAAACAAAACAAAACAAAACAAAACAAAACAAAACAAAACAAAACAAAACAAAACAAAACAAAACAAAACAAAACAAAACCCACCCGTGATTCAAGCCCTAGATCCACAAGGATTTATTTTATTGTTTGTGTGGTGGAGAGTTGGAACACACCCTTCCTGAACAATCATCAGTGAAAATACAAGTCCACTTCTTGAGAGAAAAGCTCATTAAAAACTAGCAGATCTCAGTGGTTTTATTGCAGAGCAATCAACCTGAACCTGTAAAGGAGTCTGACCTCACCCAGATTCATGGGTCTTCTATTTTTGACTTTACCTGCTGGTGATAGGAATTGATTTCAAAGGCTCTAAAATTAGCTCTGTACATCAAAGAATTGTTATAACATGTCGCAGTAACGTTGCAGTTTTACAGGTTTTTCTGTTCGGCGTGTGTTCCTTAATTGAAAAAGTGTAACCCTCAAATCCAGAAATTGGTGACTGAGTTAACTCTCCAAAGGAAAGATCACTAGAAAATTGACTTCCATTGGAGAGGTTGTTTCCATGGGATTCAGGCAGAAACTTGAGGGTAGTTCCCATAAAGTTAACAAGGTCATTTTGCTTGAGTGAGAGCTGGCGTTAATTCGGGGACAGTATGAGAAGCAATGACTTGCTCTACATAAGGGACTTTGGGCTGCTTTGGCTTTGCACGATGCTCCTTCCCAGAGATCCACATGCAAAGAGATGCATGCCATGTCTGCCTTTTTCCTTTTCCTTTTGTATATGCACGAGAATTGAGACCATAGATACTATCACATTCTTTTCCAAGTGATGTCTGTTACATCATTAAGATCAGCCAAGCTCGGTGGGCATGCCCTGTTTTTCCCTGACACAGAAGGGGCAGAAGGTATCATTTGATCATGTGAGATTCCAGAAGAAAGGTAGGACCATTTCTGCTTTGTTTTCTGTCTTTAGCACCTTTTAAGCCTGTTTTCCTCACACTTCCACTTTCGTCTTTTAAGCTGGAAGAAACTGCGAGGTGGTAAAAAGAGTTTGTACTCATAAAGCTTTGATGGCACGGCCATCTGGCTTGGAACCCTCATAAAGGAAGCCCCACAGAGGTTAGGAAGGTCAGAAACTACACAGGCCAGGACTGAAAATCATCCAGTAGCTCGTCATACTGGAACCTGGCTTTCCCCCATAGAAATCCCAATTGGTAGACTCCACATAAGCTCAGAACAGTGCTTTTCTCGCTTGCTTATGCCTGGTTCTAGAAGCATATGAAATCATAAAATAAATCCCACCCCCCAAAAAAAAATCACCCTCTCCAAGATCTCAGCTTCAGCTTCCCTCCTCTTCTAGTGTTCAGCTCATTAATGAGTGACCTGAAGGCAGAGAAATCCCCACCACCCTGAAACAACTTTTCTGTAATGGATCCTTGCTGTTTAGAGACTATAAAAATAAACAGGCCTGGTCCATTTATTTCCTTTCCCCCCCCGGAGGGGGTGGGTGGGTGAAAAAATTATCTGACAAACACATGATATCAGTGCTTTTTTTCCCTGGGAGGATGCAGGGGGACGCATACCCCTAAACATTTTGTGAATCTAAGTTTGGCCGCATTGAGGGGCAGTATTTCAATATGAGGAGGAAAATGACAATATGAGTAGGAAACATTTTTTTAAAAAGAAAAAAAGCACTGCATGATATTATTTGAGCAATTGCAGCCAGCTGGTAGACATTGTGAAAGTTGAAGGTTCTAGCCCCCAACCCCCAGAGCCACCAAAAGTAATATGATGATATACAATACAAACTTGTGGATTAATATCCTTCATGTTTTTCTCCCTCCACATACTGCATAAAAGTCTCTTGCAGCTGCAGGTTCCTCTTCTGACACAGAAATGTCAGGCAGTGGACTTCAATAGCCATACAATGGTAACAAAGCAAGATGCACACTAAAAAGCATCATCCTTCATCAGAGTGTAGTGCTTGACACATTAGGGATCTGTATGCTCAATTAACCACTGGCAGGCTCATTTTTTCCCTGTTTCTCTCTCATCCCCTCCCCTTTTCAGTCTATCTTCTTCCTGTCATGGGAATCTTCAGCATTCTTCACTGATAGCCCCGACTGCCTGCAAACACTCAATTACCAGACAACATGAAAGGTTAACATTGGACCACTTTATGTTTTTACTTTGTTCATGCTGGATAATTATCAAATTTCTGTGCTCCTCCACTTTCAATATGTCTGTCCTCACCCCCCAAACAGTGAAAATTCCTCCATGTATCAGGAGGTCCTGGAAGCAAGTTCACAATTAACAGGTTTAGGAACTCAGCTTGACTTACGTATCAAGTGCAACAGTTTTCTAGTGATTTCATTAAGTGATTTCCTGGCAAAATAGCCAGGAAAAGTGAACAGTTAAGACTAGGAAGAGGAACATATTGGAATGTCAAGCTGCTACTTGAAATGGTTAATCCCTCCCCCCTCCCCCCAATAACTATTAAAGTATTAACTGCATAGTAGTCTGATTAAGTGTGTCTGTACATTATGCTAATTGCTGCCTTGTGATTGGATGACCTGATTAATGGTAAACGGTACACAGTTTGGTGAAGGAAACATCCAGCAAGTCTCATTCTCTCTGTGTGAAAAAGGCAGGGAAGAAAGAAACGCGCTCGAAACTTATGAATAGAGAAAGTCTGAAAAGGGGATTGTTAACAAATATTTCTGTCTTGACATTTGCGGCTTGCACCTCTGCATTAAACATAAAGGGAGGACAAGGGAATGTGAAATAAAAGCTGCTAAAGAAATTAATTTAGGTGCTGGCCCTCATGGGATTTCTCTCTCTTTCTCCCTTGTATCTTGAAACAGCATGTGTGCAAAGAACTGAACTTGATCCAGGAATGTATAATCATCCTACAATGAAACTGACACAATGACCCTGAATATGCTTACCTGTGTACAGAGTTCCCCTCTTTCTTTCAAGGAACTCAAGGCAGTGTACTTAGTTCTCCCCCTCTTCATTTTATCCTCACAACAACCCAGTGAAGTAGGTTAGGCTGAGAGACAGTGACTAGCCCAGTGAGCTTCTCATGGCTCGCGTAGGGATTGGAACCTGGGTTTCATCACTCTAACCCCTGCACCACCCTGTTTCTTTCCAATGAGCAATGTGAGAATGACATGAGCAGCGTCCGAGTGGTTAGGAGGTTCAAGTCCCCTCCTGTAAAAGTAGCTCACCCCCCCCCACTGCTGACCTGTGGTTTCTGGAAGAAAAGGCAAGTGTACTGGTGGAGCCAATTTGGTGCCTCTGCTTGTGCCTGTCTGGAGATGTGCATATCTGGTGATATGACATACCATGGCATCTGCTACTGGACATTAGATCAAGCCTTCTCTGGTGGGTGTGCCTCAAATGTAGAATGTCCTCCGTTCATAAGTATCTCTTGCTTGGAATACTGCAATGTGCTCTATGTGGGGCTACCTTTGAAGTTGACCTGGAAACTACAACTAATGCAGAATGCGGCAGCTAGACTGACGACTGGGAGTGGCCGCCGAGACAATATAACACCGGTCCTTAAAGACCTACATTGGCTTCCAGTATGTTTCCAGGCACAATTCAAAGTGTTGGTGCTGACCTTTAAAGCCCTAAACGGCCTCGGCCCAATATACCTGAAGAGCTTCTCCACCCCCATCGTTCAATCCAGACACTGAGGTCCAGCTCTGAGGCCTTCTGGCAGTTCCCTCTCTGTGAGAAGTGAGGTTACAGGGAACCAGGCAAAGGGCCTTTTTGATAGTGGCACCCGCCTTGTGGAATGCCCTCCCATCAGATGTCAAGGGAATAAACAACTATTTGACTTTTAGAAGACATCTGAAGGCAGCCCTGTTTAGGGAAGTTTTTAACGTTTGAAGTTTTATTCTGTTTTGAGTCCTCTGTTGGGAGCTGCCCAGAGTGGCTGGGGAAATCCAGCCAGATGGGTGGGGTATAAATAAAATAATAATAATAATAATAATAATAATAATAATAATAATAATAATAATAATGGCACCGATACTGTTATAATTCCAGTGATGGGTTAAAATTAATTTATGTAACAAAATATTTTAAGATGCTGACTGTTTATACTGCTCTGCCATTCTTATCTAATCGGTATGTTTTATTTTTGTGTATTTTATTATTTGATTCATGTTCTATATCCTGCCCTGGTATCTGTATAGACAGAAGGGGAAGGCTATAAATATTTTAAATAAACAGAAAATAAATAAATATGTCAAACTTTTCTCAGTGACAATCGTATATGAAATGTCTTCTCAATTCTATGTTATTGCTTACTCTGTTGCCATATGTTTTAAGCTCATACAATGGCCTTCCACTAGACGTGAGTACTTATTTAATGCACGTTTAGGGGATTAGACCTCTGGTCTTTAAAATACTGAATGGGCTTCCTTGTGCTATTTCAATGAATTACTCGGGAGAGGTCAATTTATTCATTGTGGGTCAAATCAACACAGGGGCTGCATTAGCTTCTGCCGTCACAGATCCTTCTTTAGTTCAAAACCTCCTCTCCATAGGCAGTAGAACAACCTGGTCCTCTACCAGGGACAGCCAATGGCAGGCCAGCCTCATTTGAAACATGGAAATAGCAAGATACCCCAAGCCAAATGGATCAACACAGCTGATAAGCGTCCATTATGCAAGTGCCAGTTTGCCCCTTTATTTTACATTTTCCAGTTCATCTTAAGACATTTTAATAAAATACTTTAATAAAACCACTTAAGTCAGTTTGAAAAATTATACTAACCCCACCTACCCTATATAACAGCAAACTATAAAAAGACAAGAAGCAGCAGATAACACAATGTTACAGCACATCCAGGAAGTCTTAAAAACATAGCCCATAATTTAAGGGAGCACTAACAACTTGAGAAAGCAAGTGTTTTTTTTGTTTTATATACAATGGTACCTCGGGTTACAGATGCTTCAGGTTACAGATGCTTCAGGTTACAGACTCCGCTAACCCAGAAATAGTACCTCAGGTTAAGAACTTTACTTCAGGATGAGAACAGAAATTGCGCGGCGGCAGCAGCAGCAGCAGGAGGCCCCATTCGCTAAAGTGGCACCTCAGGTTAATAACAGTTTCAGGTTAAGAATGGACCTCCAGAACGAATTAAGTTCTTAACCTGAGGTACCACTGTATATAAAAGTCTTTATGAGGTGGCGAAAGACTATCTCGGGAGAGGTGAGTCCATCAAGGTGTTGCAGTACTAGTCTCCTGGCAGTGGAGTCGCTGTCACTTACCATGTGAGAGAGGGGCAAGGCAGCTGCAAGGTCGGGGCTTGTGGGTGCGCCAGCAGGAGCACTGGAATGGCCAGTTTCTCAACACAAATAATGGGAAGCTATTGCTGCAGCTCCATTCCACTGGGCAAGCTGCTCCTTGCTCAGACACAGGGAAGGCTATCTTTGTTTGCCTTAGCCCAATGCATGCCATATACTGAGACACGGAGAAGGATCTTCTCAACAGAACTTAATGCATAGGCAGTTTCATACGTAAGGAACTGGAGCTTCAGATAACGGTCTGGAAAACAAGCCTCACGAGGAACGGTTGAGGGAATTGGGCACGTTTAGCCTGGTAAATAGGAGACTGAGAGGTGATATGATTTGTTGTTGTTTAGTCGTTTAGTCGTGTCCGACTCTTCGTGACCCCATGGACCAGAGCACACCAGGCACTTCTGTCTTCCACTGCCTCCCGCAGTTTGGTCAGACTCATGTTTGTAGCTTTGAAGACACTATCCAACCATCTCGTCCTCTGTCGTCCCCTTCTCCTTGTGCCCTCCATCTTTCCCAGTATCAGGGTTTTTTTCCAGGGGGTCTTCTCTTCTCATGAGGTGGCCAAAGTATTGGAGCCTCAGCTTCAGGGTCTGTCCTTCCAGTGAGCACTCAGGGATGATTTCCTTCAGAATGGATAGGTTTGATCTTCTTGCAGTCCATGGGACTCTCAAGAGTCTCCTTCAGCACCATAATTCAAAAGCATCAATTCTTCGGCGATCAGCCTTCTTTATGGTCCAGCTCTCACTTCCATACATCATTACTGGGAAAACCATAGCTTTTACTATACGGACCTTTGTTGGCAAGGTGATGTCTCTACTTTTTAAGATGCTGTCTAGGTTGGTCATTGCTTTCCTCCCAAGAAGCAGGCATCTCTTAATTTCGTGGCTGCTGTCACCATCTGCAGTGATCATGGAGCCCAAGAAAGTAAAATCTCTCACTGCCTCCATTTCTTCTCCTTCTATTTGCCAGGAGGTGATGGGCCCAGTGGCCATGATCTTCGTTTTTTTGATGTTGAGCTTCAGACCATATTTTGCGCTCTCCTCTTTCACCCTCAATAAAAGGTTCTTTAATTCCTCCTCACTTTCTGCCATCAAGGTTGTGTCATCTGCATATCTGAGGTTGTTGATATTTCTTCCAGCAATCTTAATTCTGGCTAGGGATTCATCCAGCCCAGCCTTTCGCATGATGAATTCTGCATATAAGTTAAATAACCAGGGAGACAATATACAGCCTTGTCATACTCCTTTCCCAATTTTGAACCAATCAGTTGTTCCATATCCAGTTCTAACTGTAGCTTCTTGTCCCACATAGAGATTTCTCAGGAGACAGATGAGGTGATCAGGCATTCCCATTTCTTTAAGAACTTGCCATAGTTTGCTGTGGTTGACACAGTCAAAAGCTTTTGCATAGTCAATGAAGCAGAAGTAGATGTCTTTCTGGAACTCTCTAGCTTTCTCCATAATCCAGCGCATGTTTGCAATTTGGTCTCTGGTTCCTCTGCCTCTTCTAAATCCAGCTTGCACTTCTGGGAGTTCTCGGTCCACATACTGCTTGAGCCTTCCTTGTAGAATTTTAAGCATAACCTTGCTAGCGTGTGAAATGAGTGCAATTGTGCGGTAGTTGGAGCATTCTTTAGCACTGCCCTTCTTTGGGATTGGGATGTAGACTGATCTTCTCCAATCCTCTGGCCACTGCTGAGTTTTCCAAACTTGCTGGCATATTGAGTGTAGCACCTTAACAGCATCATCTTTTAAAATTTTAAATAGTTCAGCTGGAATGTCATCACTTCCACTGGCCTTGTTATTTGCAGTGCTTTCTAAGGCCCATTTGACTTCACTCTCCAGGATGTCTGGCTCAAGGTCAGCAACCCCACTACCTGGGGTGTACGAGACATCCATATCTTTCTGGTATAATTCCTCTGTGTATTCTTGCCACCTCTTCTTGATATCTTCTGCTTCTGTTAGGTCCTTACCACTTTTGTCCTTTATTATGGCAATCTTTGAACGAAATGTTCCTTTCATATCTCCAATTTTCTAGAACAGATCTCTGGTTCTTCCCATTCTGTTGTTTTCCTCTATTTGTTTGCATTGCTCGTTTAAGAAGGCCTTCTTGTCTCTCCTTGCTTTTTTTTGGAAATCTGCATTCAATTTCCTGTATCTTTCTCTATCTCCCTTGCATTTTGCTTGCCTTCTCTCCCCCGCTATTTGTTTTTTTTTAAAAGATATTTATTAAGATTTTACAGAATGAAAAAAGAAAAAAGAAAAATACAAAACAAAAATAGTTAAAAAACAATTCCATCTTTCCATCAATTATTTTTCATATGCTTATTTTCCAGACCTCCTCACACCTCCCTTTTTTGTATTCCAATTCAATTTATTAGTTCAGCAAATCCTTTCCCTCTTTATTTATCCTAGTCTTTAATCTTAAAATATTATAACATTAAATTTTTACCTGTTAATAGTCCATTTTTTCATTTTCCTTATAGTGTTATAGCTAAAAACCCCTTAACTTTTTATCCAACATCTTAAAAGCAACAACCTGTGAGTAGTACGGAAATTGGATTTGCAAAGAAAATTTTTTTTTGAATTAGGCACGATCGGGGAAGGCGCAAACAGGAAGTCCGTCTCCCCGTCTTGTAAATAATTTAAAGCAAGGACTAGTTAACTAAGGTCGAGAGAACTTCTTCTTCTTTATTGGGTAAAAGACATTAATTTCACGATTTGGCAGTATAAGTAATTTCACTGGAGGATAAGAGCTAATTTTGAGAGCTGAAGTGCCACCCCCCGGACCCGGGAGTGATCCGCGAGAGAGCCTGTTGAGGAGATATAGAAGAGTTTGACAGCTGTCAAATTAGCTGTCAAGAAGGAAAAAGAGAACTTTGTTTCTGCTGTCTCTGCTGGATATATTTGTTACAATTTGGTTATATTTTGTTGAAAACAAGGAAGAACTGATACAAACTAACTTGATTTTTGGATTTGAACTGGAAGGAAGATTAAGTAACCAAAATCCCTCTAGAGGGGGTTTTGGGACATTACAAGAATGGCTGAAGGAGGAAAAATTCTAGCTAAATTGGACAGAGTTTTTCTTCTCTTGGGAAAGTTACAAGGCCAAATTGATGTTTTGGCTACCAATGTTGCAACTCTGGACTTAACAGTAAACAAATTCATTGAATTTGATAAGGATTTGACTCAGGAAGTTCATGCAGCTGGACAAGAAGAGAAACTTGAGAGATTTGAGAGTGTGGAGAAAGGGATATATGTTGTTTCTGAGGAAAAGGAAGGAGGAGATGTAATGTTGCAGATGACAAAGGAGAGCCAGAGGCCTGACATGATGGTTACAAAGGAAAATAAGTACTGGATGATGAAAATCTGGTCTGAATTGGAGATTGAAGAATGGAGAGATCTCCTTATGTGGAGATCTGAAGACCTATGGATTACAAATTTGATTAAGGTGGAAGTTGGAGCTTTCGGGACATTTGGACTTAAAAGGAGTAAGAAACAAGATTCGGACTCCACTTTTAAGTATGGAGGTCTGGCTGGAAGAAACATGGACCCTATTGGGACAGAGCTTCTCCGAGATCTGGTGTTTAATACTAAGGACTACCAAAAAAACCGGCAGAGAGGAATTGAGAGAGAATTAAGAGCCTCGGACGTGAGGTCTCCAGGCTGATAGTAGACTAAGACTGATGGACATTTGTTGGGGATTGAAACCGGGAAAGGGTGGGGTGGGGTTTGGGAATCCAAAGGGTGTACAATTATAATCTGTTTTTTTTATTTTGTTTTGTTATTAGTATAAAAATCGGGGAATTTGTGGAAGGGAATTTGGGTCGACTTTAGAAAAAAGTTTTAAGAATGAGCACTGATGTACAAATATTGATGTTTATAAGTTAAAATTGGTTTTTCTAAAATGAATTAAATATAAAAAGGTCAAAAATTGGGGATAAGAACTTGTTGAACTAACAATTTGAATTGGAATATAAGAAGGGGAGGTGTGGGGAAGTCAGGGAAATATGTTATTGAAAATACGGATTGTAAACTTTATGTGTTTTTAACTTTTGTGTTTTTTCTTTTTTTGATTTTTTAATGTATTAAGGTGGAAAATCTCAATAAATATCTTTAAAAAAAAACAAAAAACTTTTTATCCAACATCATTCTAACATTCATTAATTTTACAATATTTCTGTAAATAGTCTTTAAATTTCTTCCAATCCTCTTCCACCGACTCTTCTCCCTGGTCTCGGATTCTGCCAGTCATTTCTGCCAATTCCATATAGTCCATCACCTTCATCTGCCATTCTTCCAGGGTGGGTAGATCTTGTGTCTTCCAATACTTTGCAATAAGTATTCTTGCTGCTGTTGTGGCGTACAAAAAGAAAGTTCTGTCCTTCTTTAGCACCAATTGGCTGACCATGCCCAGGAGAAAGGCCTCTGGTTTCTTCAGGAAGGTATACTTAAATACCTTTTTCATTTCATTATATATCGTCTCCCAGAAAGCCTTAATCCTTGGGCACGTCCACCAAAGGTGAAATAATGTACCTTCAGTCTCTTTACACTTCCAACATTTATTATCGGGCAAATGATAGATTTTTGCAAGCTTGACTGGTGTTAAGTACCACCTGTATATCATTTTCATAATATTCTCTCTCAAAGCATTACATGCAGTGAACTTCATACCTGTAGTCCATAACTGTTCCCAGTCAGCCATCATAATATTATGTCCAACATCTTGTGCCCATTTAATCATGGCAGATTTTACAGTTTCATCCTGAGTATTCCATTTCAACAGCAAGTTATACATCTTTCACAAAGTCTTAGTTTTGGAATCTAACAGTTCTGTGTCCAATTTTGATTTTTCCACCTGGAATCCAATTTTTTTGTCCAAATTGTATGCCTCCATTATTTGATAATAATGAAGCCAATCTCGCACTTTGTTTTTTAGTTTTTCATAACTCTGCAATTTCAGTTTGTCTCCCACTTGTTCCAAAATTTCCCAATATTTCGGCCATTTGGCCTCCATATTGAGCTTTCTCTGAGCCTTCGCTTCCATCGGTGACAACCACCTTGGGGTTTTATTTTCAAGTAAGTCCTTGTATCTTAGCCAGACATTAAACAGTGCTTTCCTGACAATATGGTTTTTAAATGCTTTGTGTGCTTTGACCTTTTTGTTGTTGTTGTTGTTTAGTCGTTTAGTCGTATCCGACTCTTCGTGACCCCATGGACCAGAGCACGCCAGGCACCTCTGTCCTCCACTACCTCCCGCAGTTTATAAATATGCATGCCATCCAAATACATTATTAAAGCCTTCTAGATCCAAAATGTCTGTGTTTTCAAGAAGTAGCCATTCTTTCAACCAGCAGAAAGCTGCTGATTCATAGTAAAGTTTAAGGTCTGGCAGGGCAAATCAGCCTCTTTCCTTTGCATCTGTTAATATTTTAAATTTTATTCTAGGCTTCTTGCCCTGCCAGACAAATTTAGAAATGTCTCTCTGCCACTTCTTGAAACAATCCATCTTGTCCAAAATTTGCAAAGTCTGAAACAAAAATAACATTCTAGGCAATACATTCATCTTTATCACAGCAATACGGCCTAGCAGTGAAAGCTTCAAGTTTGACCAAATTTCTAAATCTTTTTTCACTTCCGTCCAGCATTTTTCGTAATTGTCTTTAAATAAGTTCCCATTTTTAGCTGTCATGTTAATCCCCAGGTATTTCACTTTCTTAACCACTGTTAAACCTGTCTCATTCTGAAACCTCTCTCTCTCAATCGCTGTTAAGTTTTTCTCTAAAACCTTTGTTTTTAGCTTATTCAATTTAAATCCTGCAACCTGACCAAATTCTTGAATCAGTTCCAGAACTCTTTTGGTACTAGATTCTGGCTCCTGTAATGTCAATACTAGATCATCCGCAAATGCTCTCAATTTGTACTGTTTGGCTCCGACTTGTATACCTTCAACCAACTGGTCCCTTCTAATCATATTCAACAAAACCTCCAGGACTGATATAAAAAGCAATGGGGAAATTGGGCAACCTTGCCGTGTCCCTTTTTCTATCTTAAATTCCTCCATCACCTCATTATTAACAATTAACTTGGCCTTTTGTTCAGAATATATTGCACTTATACCATTTCCAAAACCTTCACCCACCCCCATCCCCTGTAGATTTTTCTTCATAAAACTCCAAGAAATATTATCAAAGGCTTTCTCCGCGTCCACAAATATCAAAACTGCTTTAGTATTGATATTCACTTCTAATTTCTCAAGAATATTAATTATATTCCTCAAATTGTCAGACAGGTGTCTACCCGGGAGAAAGCCTGCTTGGTCTTTATGAATCTCTTCCATCAACACTTTTTTCAATCTTTTAGCCAAAATATCTGCAAAGCTTTTGTAATCCACATTAAGTAGTGATATGGGGCGGTAGTTCTTAAGCTGAGTCTTTTCAGTCTCTGTTTTCGGTATAAGTGTGATATACGCTTCTTTCCACGACTCTGGTGCCCTTTTCCCTTCTAATATTTCATTACCGACTTCCTTTAAAGGTTGTACTAACCATTCTTTTAAAGATCTGTAATATCTAGAAGTCATTCCATCTGGTCCTGGAGATTTGCCTAGTTGCATATTCTGAATAGCACCTTCTACCTCCTGATCAGTTACCTTATAATTCAGCATTAATTTACTTTCTTGAGAAATTTTTTGTAATCCATTTATCTTCAAGAATCGGTTTATATCAATTTCTTTCTGTGGCCCTTGTGTATATAATTGTTTAAAATACCTCTGGAAACAGTTTCTAATCTCGGCTGGGTTCTGTATGTTCTTTCCTTCCACTTCTAAATTTGTAATAGTGTTTAATTTCTGTTTTTTTTTCATTTGCCAGGCCAACAATTCCCCACATTTATTAGCTGATTCAAATGTCTTTTGTCTCATTTGTCTAATTTTCCATTCTATTTCCTGATTCATCATTTTCATGTATTGCACTTGATATAACTTTATTTCTCTCAAAATCTCTTGCGACTTTGGTTTTGCTCTCAGTTTCTTCTCACTTTCTTTTATTTTCCTCTGTTTGTTTGCATTGCTCGTTTAAGAAGGCCTTCTTGTCTCTCCTTGCTATTTTTTGGAAATCTGCATTCAATTTCCTGTATCTTTCTCTATCTCCCTCGCATTTTGCTTGCCTTCTCTCCCCCGCTATTTGTAAGGCCTCATTGGACAGCCACTTTGCTTTCTTGCATTTCCTTTTCATTGGGATGGTTTTAGTTGCTGCCTCCTGTATAATGTTGCGAGCCTCCATCCATAGTTCTTCAGGCACTCTGTCCAGCAAATCTAAATCCTTAAACCTGTTCCTCACTTCCACTGTGTATTCATAAGGGATTTGATTTAGATTGTATCTTACCTGCCCAGTGGTTTTTCCTACTTTCTTCAGTTTAAGCTTGAATTTTGCTATAAGAAGCTGATGATCTGAGCCACAGTCAGCTCCAGGTCTTGTTTTTGCTGACTGTATAGAGCTTCTCCATCTTTGGCTGCAGAGAATATAATCAATCTGATTTCGATGCTGCCCATCTGGTGATGTCCACGTGTAGAGTCGTCTCTTGTGTTGTTGGAAAAGCGTGTTTGTGATAACCAGCTTGTTCTCTTGACAGAACTCTATTAGCCTTTGCCCTGCTTTGTTTTGCTCTCCAAGGCCAAATTTGCCAGTTGTTCCTTTTATCTCTTGATTCCCTACTTTAGCATTCCAATCCCCTATAATGAGAAGAACATCCTTCTTTGGTGTCACTTCAATAAGGTGTTGTAAGTCTTCATAGAATTGGTCAATTTCAGTTTCTTCAGCACCAGTGGTTGGTGCATAAACTTGGATTACTGTTATGTTAAAAGGTCTGCCTTGGATTCGTATTGAGATCATTCTATCATTTTTGAGATTGCATCCCAGTACAGCTTTCGCCACTCTTTTGTTGACTATGAGGGCCACTCCATTTCTTTTGTGGGTTTCTTGCCCACAGTAGTAGATATGATGGTCATCCGAACTGAATTCGCCCATTCCCGTCCATTTTAGTTCACTGATGCCCAGGATGTCAATATTTATTCTTGCCATCTCATTTTTGACCACCTCCAACTTACCCAGGTTCATGGTTCTTACATTCCAGGTTCCTATGAAATATTTTTCTTTATAGCATTGGACTTTCCTTTCGCTTCCAGGCATATCTGCAACTGCGCGTCCTTTCGGCTTTAGCCCCGCCGCTTCATCAACTCTGAATCTAATTGTACTTGTCCTCCGCTCTTCCCCAGTAGCATGTTGGACGCCTTCGGACCTGAGGGGCTCATCTTCCAGCATCATAACTTTTATATGCCTGTTGTCTTTGTCCATGGAGTTTTCTTGGCAGGGATACTGGAGTGGCTTGCCGGTTCCTCCTCCAGGTGGATCATGTTTGGTCAAAACTCTCCACTATGACCTGCTCATCTTGGGTGCCCTGCTTGGCATAGTTCATAGCTTCTCTGAGTTCTTCAAGCCCCTTCACCACGGCAAGGCAGTGATCCATGAAAGGGGGTGATATGATAGCCATCTTCAAATATCTAAAAGGTGTCATATGGAGGCTGTTGCAAGCTTGTTTTCTCCTGCTCTGGAGTGTAGGACCCTATGGATTCAAGGACCTATGGATTCAAGTTACAGTGGTACCTCGGGTTACAGATGCTTCAGGTTACAGACTCTGCTAACCCAGAAATAGTACCTCGGGTTAAGAACTTTACTTCAGGATGAGAACAGAAATCGTGCGGCGGCGGCAGTGGGAGGTCCCATTAGCTAAAGTGGTGCTTCAGGTTAAGAACAGTTTCAGGTTAAGAACGGACCTCTGGAACGAATCAAGTTCTTAACCCGAGGTACCACTGTATAAAAAAGGGAATTCTGACTAAACATGAGGAAGAACTTTCTGACAGTAAGAGCTGTTTGAGAGGTAGTGGACTCTCCTTCCTTAGAGGTTTTTAAGCAGAGGTTGATTGGCCACCTGTCATGTATGATCTAGTTGAGATTCCTGTATTGTAGAGGTTTGGCCTAGTTGATGCTCAGAATTCCTTGCAACTCTACAATTCTATGATTCTAATGCTGTCCTCTGTACTCCATTTAGTTGCCATGCTGAGTGTTTTCCACTTTAATTTTAATGTGAACTGGCCAAACATCCCAGAGGCCTCTGTAGACACAAGAATTTAATAAAAGCTTTGCTGGATCAGAGCAAACACCCATCTAGAGCAGCATCTTGTTCTCAGAATGGCCAAATATGAGCAGCTTGTGTATAGGACTTGAACACAACAGCGCTCTCCAGCAGACTGTCTCCAACAGTGAAGGCAGAAGATAGTCACTGGGGCCGGTAGCCACTGATAACTTGATTCTCCATGAGATTCTAATTCCTCTTTCAGGAGGGATGATGACCCAATATGTGTTCTCTAATATTTCATTAATGAAAATAGGCAAGTGCAGGCATGAGTTGGCAGGGCTAGGATAGCGTTTAGTAGCCCACCACAATTCAATCCAATGTACTTCAAGCAGAAACTGGGAATAAAAGTGCTTGGAAGAAGATATGTAGCTCAGATGATAAAAGTATTGACGCAAGCTACACATCACAATGTAAGAAAAACACACACAAAAAATACACTTATGTCCAAAATGCTGTATTTACACCATTTCAAGAACACCGCTCTCATCTTATACCCAAGGAGCAGTTATGTGTAGCCATCAATGACTAGCTCAAGTTCAGCCAGGAGTTTATAATCAGCTTAAGCAGAAACAGCAATTTTTTTCTGGAAAACGTATGTATGTGCTAATATATCTGTGTAGCTTTACGTTCACTGTATAATGCGGAGCTGCTGCGTTGACTAGTATTGTAGGCATTACCAAATCCATATTTAACACTGAATGACATTGAACATCTAACTGGTGCAAGAGACACTAATTCTCATGTCACTGTCATCCAGTGGATGGCTGATTGACGACACACTGAATTCATGCTAGAAATTAATCGTACATTATGAAAAATGTCTACACTGATTGGTGGAAGCATTTCAGAAACAGCTATTCCTTTTGAGAACATCGCTTTCTGAGGATCAAATTCAATGAGATGCAAAATCCTTTAATATTTGGAGTTTCTGACAATAGGTATAATACTTTGTGACCTTGCTTCTTGTCAGATAAAAGTAGAAAATGAAAAAAAGTGATATTTTGCACTGGGAGTTTTTGAAGATCAAATTGATTTATGTCAAAGAAAACAAGCACACTACTTAACTTTATGTGCTTCTGACAAGTCTCTGCTTCTGGTTAGAGACGTTAAGCTGTAATTTGCTCAGAAATATGTGGCAGAAAACACGGCCTTGATTCTGAGCATGTCACTCTGTTCATTAAAACATGGAGGGGAAAACACACATTTTTAATCTTCCCTGTTATCTGACCTTTGCCTGTTCCAAACCCCTTAGTATTTTTATTCACAGGACCTACCCTACTCTATGTGATGCAATGCAACCTGACATAAACTGCATCCCCATTCATATGTGTATGAACTTATTTAAATTGCCTCTCTCCCACAGGTTTTTGCCAAACGCTTCTTTCTACAAAACGATCCAAGGGTTCAATCCTTTATAACAGGGTTGAAAGGCTTCAGGGTTGTGGGACCTACTTGGTTTTTTTTTTTTTTTTGTAGACTTGTGAGCTCCATAAACGAAAGCCAGATAAAATATTGTAGTTCAGGCAGATGGACCTAAACCCTGAATTGAGGATGAGAGTGCCTCTGAGTACATGCTCAGCCCAGGGATTAGCTTTCAGCATTAGCCCCACAAGTCTGGGATTCTGATCCACTGCAAATCAGTCAGTGTCTTCCAAAAGCTGTGAAATAGTTTTTGCTTGCTTTGCAGTGACCTTTGGTGGTTACTATGTGAGAGGAAAGGGTTGGGATTTAAGATGGTGTGAATGAGAAGAGGTTTACCTTATGGTTCTGTTCAAATGGTATTCTACACATTTGGTTTTTGAGGTGCTGTAATCGTGCCGGGTAAGCCCTGGAAAGCCTGTGTATTAAAAAGAAGAAGTCAAATTGCCATCTTTATAACGGACTAGAAGAAATGCAACAGATACCCACCCACTAATATCAATTAACAAAGTATTTCCATCCACACAGTATTCTCAACTAACTTGTCTCCCATGTGTACTATAGAAACAGAGCAGCTGCTCATCTCTTTTCAGCCGGGATTCTGCTTTTGTTTGGCCTCGACTACCACAAATCACATCATTACAATATCTATTCTAATTGCTCTGCAGCATTACAGAACAAACTCCCCCCTGTAAAAAAGAGGGAGGGGGAGAGAAAAGAAAGTTCTTCTCTGGTAGGTATTCAAAACAACAAAGAAAGGAAGTCAAGACTAGTTTTGTTCAATTATTAGACCAATTCCATTCCGCTCTGCCTTCCCATTTTCCTCGTACCTGCCTGAGCGCCAGCCCGCAGGCCCATATTCCTCCCACTCAATGTGGCACCAAGACAAGGTCCGAGGATGACTGATAAGACAAGAAGACAGATGGTCCTGAAGAGGTAGAAAGGGTGGGGGGTGGGGCTGCAAGATCCATTGAATCAGTCTTTATCCTAATTGGCAGGAAAAGAACATTGATAGGCATGAATTGTCAAGATGGCTCCTCTGACCCTACTATTTAATTCAAATAAGCAATTAACAAGGGTGGCACAATTGGGATAGATGTAAACTCTTCACTAGGAAAGTACTTTAAACCTCTCAAGGCTTTTAGCATACCAGCCGATTGCCACTTGGATAGTGGGCTCATTTCTCATCGGAGGGATAAGGGAAATGCATGATAAAATTAAGAGTTTTGTGGTTATGCAAGCTCGTATTCTGCATAGAATTCACAAGGCAGTTTCAGAGAATAAAGTTTGACTACATTTTACCTCAGGCATTGTATCTGCTCACATTTACATCTTGAGAAGTGACTCAACAATTCTTTTCCAGGTCTGCAAAGGAATGTTTTTCATGTTGGGCCTTTCAGAAAAGTGATGATAACAAGAGTCCACTTTATCACTCCAATGATTTATACAGAGACGCCAACAGGATTTCCTGGGCCCAGTAAACTCTGTGTAGATTGAGCCTCCTACCCCGGAAATCTATGGACGAGAACTGTTACTTCTGTACATATATTACCTTAGCTTAGCGTCCCTCACAGGGCTATTGCAGATATAAAAGGGGGGAGGCAAAGGTAATGTACACAACCATTTGCTTCTGGGGGAAAAAAGCAAGGTCCAGATCAAGCAGTATATATATATATATATATATATATATATATATATATATATATATCCACACCAGGCACTCCTGTCTTCCACTGCCTCCCGCAGTTTGGTCAAACTCATGCTGGTAGCTTTGAGAAAACTATCCAACCATCTCATCCTCTGCCGTCCCCTTCTCCTTGTGCCCTCCATCTTTCCCAACATCAGGGTCTTTTCCAGGGAGTCTTCTCTTCTCATGAGGTGGCCAAAGTATTGGAGCCTCAGCTTCAGGATCTGTCCTTCCAGTGAGCACTCAGGGCTG
The DNA here is from genome assembly GCF_027172205.1 of Podarcis raffonei. Classification (NCBI taxonomy): domain Eukaryota; kingdom Metazoa; phylum Chordata; class Lepidosauria; order Squamata; family Lacertidae; genus Podarcis; species Podarcis raffonei. The sequence continues at coordinate 56,766,761 of NC_070608.1, read as the reverse complement.
ATTTCCTTAAGAATGGATAGGTTTGGTCTTCTTGCAGTCCATGGGACTCTCAAGAGTCTCCTTCAGCACCATAATTCATATATATATATAATTCATATATATATATATATATATATATATATACACACACACACACACACACACACACACACACACACACACACACTTATATATATATACCATATAGGTATATATATATACCTCATGAGAAGAGAAGACTCCCTGGAAAAGACCCTGATGTTGGGAAAGATTGAGGGCAGAAGAAGAATGGGACGACAGAGGACGAGATGGCTGGACAGTGTTCTCGAAGCTACAAACATGAGTTTGGCCAAACTGCGGGAGGCAGTGGAAGACAGGAGTGCCTGGCGTGCTCTGGTCCATGGGGTCACGAAGAGTCGGACACGACTAAACGACTAAACAACAACAACAACATATATATATTATTAAATAAATGATAGTTAAACTATGGAACTCACTCCCACAGGAGGCAGTGATGACTGCCATTTTGGATTGCTTTAAAAGAGGATTAGACAAATTCATGGAGGAGAAGGCTACTAGCCATGATACTCCAGCCATGATACATGGTTGGAGACAGTATGCTTCTCAATACCACTTGCTGGAAACTGCAGCAGGGGAGAGTGCTATTGGGTTCAGGCCCTGCTTATGGGCTTCTCCCAGGCAAAAGGAGAAGCAGTGGGTGTGATGCTTACTTTTACAATGGAGGCGATACTCCAGCTACACATAAATCAGAGGCTTCTACACATGCACACACAAAGTACTCTACTGAAGCAAGGCAGTGGGATTATCACATTTGAAGGAAACACTCCAGCTGGGCAAAAGCACACAAGGCGGAAACAGAGCAGTGATGGTGGGGTGTGAACCACTAGGGCCAGATGGAGAGGCCTAGTAGGCTGGATTTGGTCACTAGGACTGAGTTCCCCCAACCCCGACTTATACTGAGGAACGAGAAGTTAGAGAAAATAATTTCACCCCTACAGCAGAGCTTTCCCTGTCCATGATACCATCAGCGACAACCCCACCACAATGCTCCTTTGATCATTCTGTTGGACTTATCAATACTAAGACATTCATGCAAAGCATTTAGGACAACTACACTGTTTGATTTAAAGTGAGTTGTTGTGCTTCAAAGCAACGGCTTGAGCACACTGCCACCAAAGGAATCCGAGGGCACACTGATTTAGCTGCAAAGGGCTGATAGTTTATTAGAGCACCCCCAATGTTATCTTCAAGGCATGCACAATTCCCCTTCATACAGAAAAGGTCAGTCTATCTCTTTCCCCCCTGTTAGCTTGTACCAAACTGGAAGTAATTAGGGACTTCTCCACAGTGGGTGAGAAAGGTCTCTCGCTGCTTCATCTCTCCTCTTGTCTTGCATCTAGGCCTGTTGGATGAAAAATCCTTACATGCACTTGGCATTGTGTTCATTTCCTTTTATGAGGGCCCTCTTGTGCTCTGCCATGACCCTTGCTATGCAGGCCTTAACTTCTGCCAGAGGCGCTATTAAGGAGCATAGCACACTCACATCCTATAGAGGAAAAAGTACAGATGCTCTCAGCAATCATTGAGCTCATCAATGAAAGTAAAACAATTCTAACAGCCAATACAGTGGTACCTCGGGTTAAGAACTTAATTCGTTCTGGAGGTCCGTTCTTAACCTGAAACTGTTCTTAACCTGAGATACCACTTTAACTAATGGGGTCTCCTGCCGCTGCTGCCGTGCGATTTCTATTCTCATCCTGAAGCAAAGTTCTTAACCCGAGGTACTATTTCTGGGTTAGCAGAGTCTGTAACCTGAAGTGACTGTAACCCGAGGTACCACTGTACAGAACTCCAGTCAACATAGATAGGGAAAATAATCTCTGTGCTATTAGCCAGGGACTGGTACAGAGCCACGAGTATTGTTATTCCTGGATTCAAGCCTACTGAATATTCTAGCCAGTCTGAAGTGGGGCAGGGGTCAGCAACACTGTCTTGAGGGCCAAAAAGGACCAGATTCTAGTGTGACAAATGGAATTCCCTTTACTCTGGTCATTTTGCAAAATGCTGGCGATCAAATGGTGTTTAAGCGCGCAGCCAAAGGGAGTGGAACAGCACACCTTTTTATGTACATAGAATTATAGAATTCTAGAGCTGGAAGGGACTCTGAGGGCTATCGAGTCCAACCTCCTGCAATGCAGGAATTCTGCTCACAGTCATCCCTGAGTGGGCTAGAACCACCAATTTTCTGGTTAATGATCAGATGAACTGACCCATTGCACTGCGTGTCGTGATAAGCACACCATGTACTATTAGAAGTATAACAAATTCTACAAGTAGGGAGACCGAGTTTAAGTTTTTAACCTAAAGAAGGAAAAACACAGAAGGGCATATCCAGTTTGCCATTGGACTTTCCTGTATTTTTGGTTCTCCCAATGATCAATGATGAGCAGTTCTCTCTGATTTCAGAAAGCAGTGCTCATCTCTCGCCGCTCCCAGCCATGATGACCATCTCAGTTCATATATAAGGCAAGATTTCTCACCTCTGCAAATCCTCTATGTGCACAGGCAACAGGTGAATGGGCATTGCCAAGACCCAAATACTGGGCCACGCTTTCTATAGATATGTTTCAGATTGCTATTAGGAAATGTACTTTAGCCAACTGGGTATTATTACTTGTAATGCCATTTCATTCCTCTGTGTACACACCTCTAGATCTGGGGTCTTTGCATTTGATTTTCAAAACTAAAAGGGTATTTTTTAAAAATAAACAAATAACCCATATATAATAAGACTCTGCCTGGCAGGCAGGCAGGTTTCAGGTGGCTCATCATTCATATCATGATGCTAATTACAGTGATTAAAAAGATGTAAGACTACAACTGCTACTGTTCTCTATCGCTGCCTTTAAAACAAATGTAAGGGACAATTAACAACAGATTAGCAACTCGCCTTGGTTTGCCACGTGAGGATGATCACTGACCTTCTCATTTCATCCTCATTAGTGTCTCAGGTCAGCAGAACCATTGCTCCTTAATCATCACCCACCATTCCTTGCTTCAACACACGGAAACAAATGATGTGTTGCCAGGGAGGCCAGAGGTCAAATATGAGTTTTGTTGTTGCTGGAGCACAGGCGAAAGGCAACGGGGTCAACTTTGGGGCAACTCTTTGCAGCAGCCTCCATCTGAGCACAGAAAGTATGAATGCACGAAGCATGACACCTACTGTGTTTTTGTTTTCTCTTTGCAGCTGGAATTTACTCCTGAGGGTTTCTCCCCCCTTAAATTATTCTTCTCCCTGCTCCACAATGTACAAATTCACATGGGAAACAGTGAGTTCCCCCCTTTTCTTTTTCCATAATGCAGAGCATGAGATTCAGTGGCTACAGTGATGGTTTTTGTTTTGTTTTGAACCCCCCCTTTACTTTTCAACACGGTGTGTCACTCATAAAGTTATGAACGCTGGAAGCTGTTCCCGGCACGTCCCTTCATGCTGCTGCCTCCAGTCTGGTGTTACTTTCCAATTTGCCATGGAGAGCCTCTGAAGACTGCCGGGCTGAAGGCACCCAGTGCCAGTGTAAATGAGCCCCATTCATTTCTCGCCATTGGCATATGGCATGTCATTGTCCTCAGCCACCGAGGCAGAAGTGATGCAATTTGTTGGCATGTCCTGTCACAGCACAAACTATCTATCCCACTGTGCCCCACGAAGACAACAGAAGCCAGAAAAGGGCAGCCAAAACTTCACAGCTTTATCACAAGAACACACATGCACACAACACCCTGGGGGAAGAGAGAGAGAGAGAGAGAGAGAGAGAGAGAGAGAGATGGCTCTCTCTGTTTTAACCTATAGGCAGTGGAAGTTTTTAACGCCTTGTTTTCTCCTTCAGGCTATTCTAGAAGTTAATCTTTATGCGACAGTGAACAGGGAGACCGTCGCAAGGTTATTAATTCCCTCACACATCTAGTGAAAATGTCCACACGTTATGGGGTTAACACTAACACGCCTTCGCAATGACTATCAGGCAATTGTTCACTCTTGCTGCTCTGTCTCTGAATTTTCAGGCATTTGCTGGATCTCGAAGGGATTGATAAGCTTCCATTGTGGTTGGCATCTCAAAGGCATGCACCCTCATTCCCTCTGAATGGCAGACCGTCAAATGTACATAGATGTGAGGTCTAGCAAGCAGCCACAGCCACACAATAAAAGAAGGTGCAGCGAAAGTGGGTCATTCAATTTGGTGGCATGTGCCCTTGCTCCACTTCCAGAACACTGACAGAAAAGGGAGGGAGCATGCGGCGCGTGTGAGGTAAAAACTCCCCAAACATACTTCTACTGTGGCCCTTATTAGGGATGGGTGAATCTGTTAATTTCGGTTTCTCTCGCCTTCTCATTTTTCAAAGTTTAGTTTGCCACATTTACTCATTAGTCTGCAATTCTTTTTTTTAAAAAAAAACTCACCACAAATATTTTCCAGCACTGTAGCATACATTTATCCTAATAAAAACACTTTGCATGCATTTTATGCATACATCCTCTAATATATTTGCATTTTTGTACTTTTTTTAAAAAATTGGAGAGCTGCATTGCAAAATTTGGAATAGTGTGAATTTTCAGGAAGAGCTTTGTTTTAGTTTGCTTGTGGTTTTGGAATGGCAAATGAGGTCAGCTTGCATTAAAATGCAAACCCATTATGGGGGACAGAAGCAGTAGCCCACACAGTCTCTAATCTAAGCATAAATAGAACAAGGACAGGGTTATCAAGCTGGGAAAATGTTGACATCTAGAGACAGATGTGAGTAGGTGATAATGCTTATATCTATGAAGTGCTGATTTCTGCACATCAAGGAGAAGCTTATTCCCGCCCACCCATCAGCTGGCAACTCCAAACAGGGACCACACCAAAGTCTTAATGAATACATGCTCAGAAATAGGTATGGGACAGGGAGTTAACAGCTGGCAATGCCTCTTAGAGAGGCCCAACACATAGTCTGAGCATAGGGTTGCCAACTGACTGGGGAGAAAGAGCCTGCCTAGCTTGCTCCAATGCTTTTAACAGCAGTCTGATATGCAATAATTAACAAACGAAGCTTTATCATTGGGCTGATCCTACTATTTACCAATGTGAGTTGGTTGCTTCAGGCAGCTCCTTTTGGGTGTAAATGGTTAGTTATTTAAAAGTTACGATGGTTGAATTTTTATTGCCAGGAAGAGGTGCTTGTGAGGCATTTTGTCTCATTTTGGTTCATCTTCAGTGCTGTGCACCTTGACTTGGGGAGGGCTGCTATCTGCTATTCTGCCTCAAACAATCAAATGCCTTGGACCAACCCTCTTATTGGCTGGTCATTGCTGAAAATCAACTGGCTGATACAGGCACAACTGAAAGGGGCTGGTTAAGAAGTCAGCAAACCTGTGAAAACTGGATCTAGTTCTCTAATACAGTAATATTGTATGCCTGATTCCTATTAAAGTGAACTCCAGCTTCGACTACTAAGGATGGAACTACATTAGTTCCACAAGTCTTTCATTTATTATGATTTCCTCCAACCCACATACTGCAGCAGATGCTAAATATAATTAAACATAGAAAATGGGTAGAAGCTAGTGGAGATGGGCTTTCCTCTTTGTACAGTTGTTCCATAGAAAGATGCTGGGGGAAAGTTGCATACCTTCAAAAGTGAGGGAGGTAAATTTAAACAGAGAGAGCTTAATGGGGAAGGCTACAAAGCCTTCCTCCACCCACAGCTTACAAAGCTAGGAAACAAGGCTGCAATCCTACGGATGCTAGAAATGTCTCTGGACCCTTTCTAATGTCAGACCTAAAATGCTTGGCACCCGTCTGTCTTGGGAGACAATAGAGGAATGCACCTATGAGGGTGAAGTCAAGCAGTTGGAAGGTTATGGCGGCTGCTGTGGCTGTAGAGACCAATATGAGAGAGACTTGTTTTGGAGATAAAATGAAATAAAGCCAAAATAAAGCTAAAGTAAAGCCAAGAAAATGGTGGTGGTGATGATACACTGCATCAAGATTTATTCACTTATAAAATACCTAAACTTTTTTAAAAAACAGTGTACATATATTAAAAGACAAGACAGTCCCTTCCTGCAGGTCAAACAGCAGAAGACATGACCCAAAAGGGAAAAAGGAAAGGGCTGGAAGAGGAAAGCAAACACTGGAGCACCTGTTAATGGATGGAGCCAGGTTGGTCTCCCACTAGTCGTGATGTTCATACTGGAATCCAGAGGGTAGAGTCATCTAGCCATTGCACTTTTAAAAAGTCAGATTTTTAAAAACCATAACAACCCTCCAATATAATACAATGGATTGGAACAAACACTTTCCCACCCTATTCTATTTTACAATTTCACTCATAGCAAAAACTTTGAAATAGTGGTATATGTTAGTGCAGAGAGAGTGCGAAGGCAATGAAGTCCTGGGCATTAATGGTCAGAATGCTTACTGGTTGGCCAGAAAGAAAAGAAACAGCAATGTTGTCATGTGTTCTGGTCTGTGGAAGGAAATGGCAAATCCGAACAGCAAAGCGATTGCAAAAAACCATGTTGGGCCACTAGTAAACCCAGCCCAGTATACTTCCTCTGGATTAATGGCCAGCTGGGGGTTTACAACCCACAGCTGCACCTCAGGACATCATCTTCTTCCCAGCTGGCCACTAATCCTCAGGAAATGCCCTTCTCCACAGACATTAGATCTTAATTATTGCCTACGATATGCTGCAAAATGGAGGCAAAGAAAAGAGCAAAAAAGGTACTAAGTGAAAGTCGCCCCAAGCACAGGTAAAACCATTACAGCGCTCCAGTCTCAAGCATGAGCCATGTGCAAAGAGTGTGAGCATTCATGAGATTAGGACACATGACTAAATAAATGGAGCCTGGAGAAAGGGGCATTCGTGTTTTAATTGATTCTTAACCTTTTCTGGATTGATAGTAGTGAGAAAGGGACAAGAATGTGTCTCAGTTCTAGAACTACCTACAAATAAAAGCAAAGGCTCTGTGAGCAGCTAAAGGAAATTAGACCCACAGGAAAATAGTAGTATGAAGGATATGGTGATCTCCTGGTCATCAAAACATTTTTATCTGCCATCAAAATTTCTTGTTGAGAAGTAACTCCCACATTCACTTTGAATACAATAGCAAACAGCCCTCCTAGTGGAAAGAGCAAGTGCACACTGGACTTCATCGAAAAGGGATGCATATTTGGGTCATATTTTTGCTGGACTTGTAAGGTGCTTTCTAAAGAAGAAAATACAGATATAGTTATCTAGGTCTAATTTATGGAATCCTCCAGATGTGAGAACAGAAGAGGAGCCCTTCAGACCAGAGTTGCTAATCTTTCACTCTGCTCCTCAACAGCAACCATCCATATGCCCATGAGAAGTTCACAAGGAGGCCATGAGGACAATAGCACCCTCCTGCTATTTCCCCCCAGTGACTGGCATTCAGAGGGATGGTGCCTCTGATCCTGGAGGTGGCATACAGCCATCATGACTAGCCGGCATTGATAGCCTTATCCTCCAGTTTGTCTAATTATCTTTTAAAGTCATCTACATTGATGACCACTACATATTGTGGCAGCAACATCCATGAATCAAGTATCCATTTCATGAAGAAGGCAAATACCCATTGACAACACCGCCATATTGAATCCAATGATGGGACTGATGGTGTCCATTTTAAAGTGGGCCTTTGGCTCTCAGTTGAGTCTCTGTTGAATATGGCAGATCCACACCACCGAAAGCACATTCAGCACATGTTTAAATCACATAGTTTTCCCCATGGAATCCTGGGAACTGTAGTTTGTTAAGGGCACTGGGAATTGTAGCTCTGTGAGGGGGGAACAGCAGTTCTAGGGTTCTTTGGGAGAAGACATATGCATTGGATATGCTTTAAATGTATGTTGAGGATCTGCTCTATATCTTGTTTTTTCCATATCTCAGCACTATGTACATTTCCTAGCCCCCAGCCCCATTTGTGTTCAACATATGCTACATGCATTTCTTGTTTAACATCCTGCTACGTCTGGGAAAAAAGAAATCTTTGGAAGTTTAGCAAGATCCTATAATACTGTAACTTCTTCTCATCAGAATTCAAGTTGTTCCTCATGTTAATCATTCCCCACTGAAAGCGCTTGATTAACAGGTTGATCATCCTCTCTTTGATCAGTGGATCTTGGAATTGAAAGGTTTTGGAAACCTGATCCATATTTGGGCCTGTAATTATAATTGCCCATAAATTTCTCATGAGACAAATCACTCTACCGAAAAAAGAGAATTGTGAGGAAGGCTGTTTTGTCTGTAACCTAATGTGTGTTTAAAAGCAAAGGAATTTCTACCCTTGTTTTAAAATGCTGGGTAATAAAATGAAGTATACCTTCAGAAAACTTAACTACTGGAAAGAAGCATCTTTTAATCACGTACACTTTAAGTCTTTTTCAAAGGAGAGACTTTGTCTTTGCTGATCTACTGACTCTGTACGGTAAGAAAGCTATCTCACTTTTTTTGCATATATTCAATGCACAAACAAAGTAATACTACATGCTCCAGGAAGCAATAGCACTAAAAATATTTGGCATAGTACAGAGCACAGTGCAGTATTCGTTACTTTGTAACCCACAAACCTTCAATAATTGCCACTATGCAGAGAGAGAGAGAGAGAGAGAGAGAGAGAGAGAGAGAGAGCATGCCTGCCTTCCCTATCTCTCTGATAACACACACATCCCTGTGGCGGTGTAACAGTCTAGTATGCTCTTTGCCATAAAACCCAATGTTTGGGTTGGAATTGTATTATGAGCACACAGGCCATATGGAATGCTATCTCCTCATTGGGCATCTAGAGACACTGTAAATGGTGAAAAGGTGGAGAGAGAGAGAGAGAGGGGGGGGAGAAAGGGAGAGAGGGAGAGAGAGAGCATTCTTACTACCCTCTGTGAGGATGGGCTGGGTCAAGGGGAGATGCCACCCAATTCACCCCACTATCTAATGGGATCACTCCAGGTAGAGAGAATATCCTGTTGTTAGCCCACAATGGTCTAGCTCCTGATAAAAGCCCTATTTGTCCAAATGGCATGCAACCTTGCTGAGATGTTGGCTATCTATTCTATCTATTTACAGAGTGCCAAAACCCAGCCCTGGGTAATTAGATCGGAATGGAGCCTTCCTTGTTGTGCTGCTCAAAAAGGCTTGATAGATTAATGGAGGATGGAAGACAGTCCACCTGCCTCAAAGTGATTAAGCTGGGCTGAGCTGAATTGCCACCAGTGTGGCGATTGCTTGCATTAGGCTCAACGTTTCTGGGATTACATCTAATAAAAATGTGGCCCAACTTAATTCAAATAGATTCTCTGGTACCTCTTTTCCCTTATAAAGAAAATAAAGCTCTTTATCCTATAGTCCATGTGTTCTTGGCAGAAAATGTGGTCATAACTGAAATTCTTGAGTTGGATTTACCTAAAATATGCATCTGAGGCAAGGGCAGTTCCAGATATTAATAGTTCAACATTAGGTTTAGGGTTTGTGTCTCAAATGTTGGAACACAGCAGTGTAGTTCTGCCTTTTTTGTTTGTGACCAGATTGCCATTGGAAGTGAACAAAAAACAGAGAAAAATCACAGAGAGGGAAGTGTGAGATCACAATGGATATTATTTTATATCCATGATGCGCATATAAATGCGATTTTCGTTAAATATGTGTCAAAGTTCTCCAGAGATGTGCTTAGTGTTGAGTCTAGGATTCAATTACCTGTTTATTTATTACATTGATATGCCATCTTTCCTTCAAGGAACTCTCTACATCGCTCTATCATTCCACATTTTATCTCCACAACAACCCTGTGAGGTTAGATTGAGCGGTCCAATGTCACCCAGTGAGTTTCCTGTCTACATTGGGGATTTGAAACCTGGTCTCTCAGGTCCTAACATAAGATTGTAATCTGTCCCATTCACTTACGCAGGGATTACTTGTTCTATATACTATGCATTTATTTATCGCAATTTATATACCATTGAATTAAAAAATCTGAGCAGCTTACATAAACTAATGTAAAGGATCATAATAAAATACTGATAACATCAACGTCCATGCAGTAAACCCCACCTTCTGAACTTTTTTTTAAAGAAACCAAATTATACAACTGAATCACTGAGAAATCCTTCCAAAGACCAGTCCCTTACACCAGCAATTAAATGTCACCTCAAAAACTCTGATGTGCTCAGGTGGTTTCTCCACAAACCACAGAGCTTCCCCGTTCATTACAAAAGAAGGACACCTCCACACACTCTTTCTTTCTACATGGGGATGAGGAACCTGTGGCCCTTGAGCTGATTTTGGGCAAGAGCTCCCATCATACCTGACTACTGGCCAGGCTGGAGTAGAACAGTATCTGAAGGGTCACACAGGCCCCTCATCCCTACCTTAATAGTATAGAGCTACTCCATGATTCAAGGCAATGGAGAAAGTTGCTCATGTGGTGACAGAAGGAGCAATGTTCACACAGGGCTCTGGGTTGGGCTGCATGTTTGGCATGCTGACAATAAATTTGACTGCACAATTAAAGGAGCAAGACAAAATAAAAAACATGACCCAAATGGAAAACAGACTCACCTGGATACATGTGACATTACGCAAACCAGGTGGATGGAACAAAATGAGGGAGGTGATGACGGAGAAATGTATTTATTTATTCCATTAAAACTTTTATCCTGCATGATTATAGAATCATAGAATTTTAGAGTTGGAATGGACCATGTTAGTTATCTAGGCCAACCCCCTACAATGCAGGAATATTTGCCCAATGTGGGAATTGAACCCGCAACTCTGAGATTAAAAGGAAACCTCAATGCAACAGAGAAGGCTCTCCTCCAAGCTGCTACCCCTGGGATTCTGAGGGTGGTAGAAAAACCAAGATGGCACCCTCCACCAATCTTTGCACCCAAGAAGGTCTGTGGGGAAGGGAAGTCTTTCAGATATTGGGTGCCTGAATCATTTAGGGCTTTAAATGCTAATGTGAGCCCCTTGAATTGGGCCAGAAACAAACTGGCAACCAGTGCAGCTTTTAAAATGCATGAGTTATACAGTTCCCACGGGGAACCCCCCATGACTGCTAAAGTGTTATAATAGTGTTTTAAATGTTTAGTGTGGACATGATCAGTGTCCTGGGGATATTGCAACTTTTTGTTCTCCCAAACACTGAAACCCTATAATCCACAAAATATTTAAATTTTAGAACTCAGAAACTGAAATGACTTCCAGGTGTGCCTTTTGCAGATGCTGTAGGTGTGAAATCTCTTAAGTTCCCCATAAATAGATAACACTGAATGCTGTACAGTAAGGAGTAGGTACAAGCCCCAGGCTTTACTAACTGTATCAGAGTAGTAGTCATTATTACACATTAGCTTTAAAAATGAGGAAAAGGAGTGAAAATGGCCATTGTTTATTATACAGCCTTGTTTAGGGTACTCTACAGACCTCTCCTTATTTTGCATCCATTCTAATTTGACTTTCTAGAAAGCCAAATAAAAATGAAACTTACTATTTGTTCAGAATAAATTTCTAAAGCTAGGAAGACAAGCAGTGAAAGAGACCCTCCACAAAATAAATCCTTCACTTTCTTTTCTTTTTTTAAAAAAAGAAGCTAATGAAAGCCAAAGTGACAAAAAGTCCCCCCCCATCACGTATGTTCCAGTGTATTACAGGGAAGCATTCTCCAATTTCCCTCCTTCCCCCTCTTTCTAAATGTTGGCACAACTGTTTGGTTTCCCAACTCTGTGAAAATCTCAAAAATAATGAAAATGCAGCTACCGTACTTTGTAAGCTCTTGGTAGATATTTTCTCTTACTTTGTCATTTTCAAGGGGGAAAACAATGGTGGCATCTGTGCCCTGGTGCTAAGTGCTCATTTGCATGCACAGGCAGAGAGATATCCGTTTATTATCAATTTTATGCATTACTTCATTTCATGGTGTTAAAACAATTACATTCAAAGGGTTCAGCAGTCCACAGCCAAGCTATTCAGTGCTCCAGCAGCATCATATAATAACGTTATTCAGGGAGAGACACATACATCATAGTTTACTGATTTAGAAGTAAAAGAGGGAAGGAAAGACAGGGCAAGAGCGAGAGCGAGAGAGAGAGCGCACAAGCACAAAGTGGCAGTTCCTATAGAGCTGGAAGCAGAATTAGCAAAAAGGAAAAAAAGAAAAGAAAATCTGAGTTATTACAATAAGCAGAGAAACCGAGGGCAGATGGAGGTGTGATTTATTAACTTCTGAATTACTTTCTAAGAAACTTGGGTCTCTTTTCTAGGTAAAGCTGTTCTCCTGCCAATTTTGCTACCACATACATTAGCAACCTGTTTTATGTGGCCCATTCCATAAACAAGATTGCAAAGCTCTATAGGAAAAGCAAACAGACAGAGAAAGCTGGCACCTCCACGGTCTTATTTTACACTGCCAGTTTGATAGATCTCCGTACTGGGAGCCCATGGAGGCTTTTGCAACCTGCCAAACCTGCATGACTGGAAATATGAATTCTGTATTTTGGTAGGAAAACCAACAGCAACCAGGGAATTGAATGAATTATGAAGGGTGGAGAAATCTGCCCTCTAGAAAAGTTCGTTGTGGTCTGTGGAGGAACTTGCCTCAGGTAAACAGAAGGTGCTATGCATGCTATGTAAAGTAATAATTAAAAAGTGACTGCAAGTGAAAAACAAACAAAACAAAACTCCCCCCCACTAATATTTCATAATATTTTCTCACCAGGGGACAAAAAGCTCAAAGCTGCCACTGTCACATAGAAACAATTAGCACTAGGAAAAAAGGTAAAGGTATAGGTAAAGGACCTCTGGACAGTTAAGTCCAGTCAAAGGTGACTAATGGGGTTGCAGCTCTCATCTCGCTTTCAGGCCAAGGGAACCGGCGTTTGTCCACAGACAGCTTTCTGGGTCATGTGGCCAGCATGACTAAACCACTTCTGGCACAACAGAACACCATGACAGGAACCAGAGCACATGGAAACGCCGTTTAACTTCCCGCCGCAGCGGTATCTATTTATCTACTTGCACTGGCATGCTTTCAAACTGCTAGGTTGGCAGGAGCTGGACAGAGCAATGGGAGCTCACCCTGTCGTGCGGATTCAAACTGCCGGTCTTCTGATCAGCAAGCCCAAGAGGCTCAGTGGTTTAGACCACAGCGCCACCCGCTCCTACTAGGAAATAACCTCCCATTGGTAGCAATGGGATCCCAACTTTAGAAGGCCCTGAGGAGTTCTGTAAAACGTTCATCAAATTTTAAGGCAGTCTTCACCTGCACTTTACGTTTCCATACCCTCCAAGTGTCCTGATTTTACAGGGACAGTTCTGGAATTATGAAAGCCATTCTGGCTTCTGATCTGACGTTGGAATATCCCTATTTATCCTGCCAGCGGAGCCACCACTGAGAGAAGGAGCCAAGCACCAGGGAGTATCCCATTGCCTCTCCATGGCTGCTGTTGCTGGCCTCCCTCCTTGGGCAACTATAGCAGCTGCTGGAGAGTGGGTGGGGAGGAGGAGAGGCTGCAGCCGCCGAGACCCTATTTTATCTGAAATTGTCCATATTTTTATCTGAGGAAAGTTGGAGGGTATTAATTTCCAGGCACAAGAGTACACCTTGGTCCTAGAAGCTTGTAAACTCCAGTGAATGCAACATCCTGGCCATATCTCTGATGTCGCTTCAGCCTCCCACGCATTATTTCTCCAATTCAAAGCCATGCATGCGATCGGAAGCAAATGTATAGGCTTAACCATTTAAGCGAAGGAAATAGATCAGCATATGCAAAGGAATGTAGGCATGAATTCACTTTCTCAGCTGAAAACAAAAAGGCCCAAACATCCCTTGCAGACAAAGGAACCCCATGTCCACAACCAGAGCTCTAGCACTCTGCAAAAAGTTGCTGGATCAGAGTGACTAGATATAATTCCTAACCTTTTGAGAACTGGGCTCGGTCTTCTGACTTTTCCACTAGAAGGAGCTCCAGATGCTGCAGAAAACTGCTTCAACTGAGAAGCTTCACAGCAAGTCCAGTTTTCTCAACAGTTTTAGGGTGGCTTTTAAGAAATCAATCTTTGTAAACTCTGAAAGGAACTGGTATATTAGTTAGCCACTGGCTTTTGCACTTCCTACATAAAAACATACATAATGTTATTTGTATGCTGCTTTTCTATAGTTCAAACCATGCTCAGGGAGGCTTTCAACATTAAAAAAATACATAATTACAACATAACAAAAGGAGTCATAAGCAATGTCCTAAATGTTCTAATGCAGGTTCTCAGCTCAAAAGAAGTATCTGTTTACATTTATTTACAAATGCCTATTTAAAGAGAAAATATGTAGAAATGGGAAAATATGCTGCATTTAAAATATATGCATTTAAATATATATATACCTGGATGCATATTTTTTTTGGCAGAGTAATCACAGAAGTAGGGCTGACTTAGGGTGAGGACATGTGAAAATGACACAAACTGGAAAGTTGTCCAGCCCTATACTGTGCTGTTTCCAACTGATATACAACCAATAATTCATGTGAGTGGTAGCCAACGAGGTCTTACTCAGAGTAGACCCACTGAAAACCATGGCTTTTACTGACTTTTGTTCACTGATTTCAATTGTCTCACTCAGAATATGGCTTAATTAGCTGCCACCTAATAAACATAAACAAAGCAAGATTGGTCCACATGAAGGAAATTCCAGTCAACTTTAGACTATGGTGCCTATCATACAGTGGAAACGTAATATTGCATTTACCTTATATACCTGAAAGCTGATTATTACTATTATTCTCAACTAATCTTATCAATAAGTCAAGAATACAGATGCAGGAAGAGAGTGCCAATACTGAGTTATCAGTCATCATATTTTGAAATGTTTCACATGGTACTAAAGAGAAAACGGTGGAGGATAAATTCTCCTTTAAAAATCTAGATATGTAGCTATTTCCCATGTATCAGATGAGCTTCCTTAAAACTCAAAGGCACAGCATTATCAGCTTTCAAAGCCTTCCTTAAAATTCACCTCTGTTGTGATGCGTGAAAAACCTTTGAATATAGTTGGGCAGCTGGTGTGTTGTGACAGATGTTTTCTATGGTAATCATGCCGTTACCTTGTGCTTTCTCCATCTGTTTTTTTTATATCTACTTGTTGTGATATATTTAGACTATAAACTCTTCACTATCATATGGCACAGATATCAAATAATGAGCACATGGTCAGTCACTGAATTGGGTACTCTTCACACCAACCACACTTGAATATCTATTTTCCAACTGGTTATGTAATACAGTAACCACCACTATTGTGCCAGTGCCCCTGCTTCCCATTCCAACAAGATTTCATGATGGTATCATGCACTGTCTATCATAGCTCAGCTGATAGAGCCTGAGGCTCCAGGGTCACAGGTTTGAGCCCCACCTTGACCAAAAGGTTCTCTTTCAACTCTACAATTCTATGATTCTATGATCTACTTTATACACTGCAAAGTGCAGAGGTCAGAGATGTTTTGGTGGCTTACAGGTTATGACATGAAATTTATTGCTCGTGTATTATGATCACATTTCGTGCAGTCCTAGACGTGGTATAGCTTTGTCTGCATGATTGCATTCCTCTGCCAACATTTTTCCAAACTGATGGCATTGACCCTGCATGTTACCTGTGCAAAAGGCATCAACTGTATAAGTAAAGATTTGCATTCATTGGTACTACATGGACAACTGGTATTCTGCAGGTCTTTGTAAAGACCTGGAAGGTGATATTTTAAAAGGTCTGCTGTAGTGAATAGTTGAATCAAAATACAAAGATGCTCATCATGAGTGGCGGGTGCTTCCAAACAGTCAATTTATTCCATCACTACATTTCGTTCTGTACTGAAGAATCACAACTGAGGGTTGAATTCAAAGTAGCATCCCATCAGTGCAAAGATGGTTGCCTGTACAATGGGACTTCCACCCTTCTCCTGCGCACGCTAAAGGGGCTCCCTCAGTCCTCTGAAGAAAATATGAGGAAGAGGGCACTCCTGGGTGGAGGAGAGGAAGGGAAGCCACATTTTGCAAGCAGAAATTCTTGAATGGGCAGGACATGTTAGTTGGAAACTGCCTTGACTTTTCCCACTTGAGCAGCTTTAGAACTTAGTGTGAAGGTGGTGGCCATTTTGCACATGTTCAATTGACATGTGACCGCTGCTGTGCCCCTTTTTGGACCCAGAAGGGAGTGGAAAGAGGCGGGATGGGCCTACCTATACTCTGCCAACACATGTGATGACCCAGAATGCAACCCCTATGCAAACAGGGAGTTGCCTGTATGTGTTTACATTCAGCTAAGTTCCATCCAGACTTGTGGGTGTACCACAATCATGTGGAGGAAGTAATAACAATGCACCTAAGCACACAATTTTATCAGTGCTCATTTTTAAATATGTGCTAAAACACTTTTTTGTTTTTGTTTTAGCGCTGTTTTAAATATTTTTGGACAGATGGAGAAAATAGTGGTTTTTCACTTTATATATATATATATATATAAATCAAGTAAAAAACTAACAGTAAAGAAAGACAGAGGCTGGATAGGAATTAGTGGAAGTCTGGCAAGGTGAGGGGGCATTGCAATAGGGCTTAACTGCCTGAAACATCACTGCATGCGGCAAACCCCTGCCTTTTAAAGAAGATGGAAGGGTAGCACTAAAGTGTGGATATTGCACTGCTGTACTTTTCCTTCCGAAATGTTGGGTTTGGTGAGCTCACAAAAGAGATGGAAGAATCACAGGCGAGCCTATGTGATTACCTGTAAATGTGAGTGAATGAAGAGCAGCTCCTGGCATGGAGCATGTGGAGAGGAGGCAGTATCTGAACACTAAAGTTGATTCAATGCTATTGTCACCATGACCACTTCTCAACTAAAGAAGAGCAGATGAAGTGGTAGCATTGCTTTTAAAGCTTAACTGTATATTGTGGCAAGTGGCAAGGGCAGTACTAGGTCCTGCCCAGAGCTGGGACTTGTAGTCTCCTCATAAAAGAAGGAGAGGCAAACATGCAGCCAGATGGCCACAGTCAGTGACCCCAAAGAGCCATTGGATCCAGATGTCTGCACTCCAGCACTGCAGTTCTCAACATCAGTGGCCTGGGTTAGCTGTTATTCCTGCATTGCATGTGATTGAACTAGAAGACTCGTGGGGTACCTTCCAGCTCTAAAATTCTGTGGTTTTGTATTTCCTAGCTGGCTCTCAGGGCCACAAGAACAGAGGAGATAGCCAGGTAGAATTTTAAGGGCCATCAGTGAAGTGGCTGATTAGCTGCATGGGGAAACACATGCATACACCTGCCTGGATCAAGCCCCAGCTGAGAGCCAGTAAGGGATGGGGTCTCCAGCTTCCATACAATTTTGCAGTGTGAGCTGCTTCAGTGCTGAAGCAACAGCTCCCTTAGGGCTCAAAGTGCAACCTTCCTGTACTTGAGAGGATGACTGATCGACGCAGTGTAATAAAAAGAACCATGTTAGTGGGCATGGTGTTCTTAAAACAGAGCAATTCTGGGACAAATCTATACCTTTGATAGCAGTTGGCTGGAAAATTAACAGCAAGAAGAATTTCTGAGATCTTGTCGGAGAACATATGGCAGGCTCTGGCTTTCTTACTAAATCAGATGATATTACTAGAACTGGGTCATTATGCACACATTGTAATCTAGCGTTAAACCCAACAAAGTAATATTTAGCTTGGGTTTTAATTGTGCTACTGGGATTTATCTCTGCTTCTCAAAAGGGAAAAAAATCAAGATGTAGTTGGTGAATTTGTATTCTTTTTAAAGGGGCTCCTACACTTGATGAAAGTGAACCACAAACTGGATAATGTAAACATATGTATTTTAAAACTATAAATCAAATGGCTTATATATGTTTTTAGGTTTGTATACAAATGAATCACACACAGAGAGAGACACAGGAACACAATGTCACAATATCATGTGACGAAATGTTATATTTTTGAACCGCATATATTGCACAAGTGCTCTCTCTCTATTTTTATAAAATGTACCTGTTTCTAGTATGTATGTTCTGAATGTGTGCCCCTTTTGTAAAGAACTGCTTAATGGATGAGAAGAACAGTTTGTGCTGAGTTCTGTTTCCAAGGGAAGCCAGTCAAATGTGTCTGGATGCTCACAAGGAGAACACGAAACTGATTGCATTTCCCTGGCTAGCTGTATATGAGACTACTCAGGAAGTAGGGGCTATGCATATCAAGGCTCAGCTGAGAGGGAGTGGTAGAACCTCTAGGTAAACTATTTTTGAACATAGGGGCTCCATTGAAGCTGCCACAACATTTATTAGGTTTGCACAGCTCTGTTTATCCAGTCTGGCCACTGGATCCCCTAGTTGTTGGTGGCGACAATTCGTTCAGTTTAGATTACACATTTCTTTCTCAACAAAAACAAAATGAACCTAAAGAAACAACAGGAAAATACAGGAAATGAAAACTGATTGGATCCTGGTGGCTCCATTCACCTCTCTGTTGATACTCGAAGCCATTAGAAATTTGAAATAATGTCCAGAAAGATGCTATGATTTTGCCAGCAAATGCTAAACATATTTACTTTCCTCAAACACACTTTTCCTATTCTTTAGTCATACGTTTCTGCCATTTAATCACTCTATTTTACTCCCTGCAAAAAAACAGATATGGGGAAAATAGGATTTCTGTATTGTAGGGAATATATATATATAGAGAGAGAGAGAGAGAGAGAGAAAATGTCCCAAAATGTGCTGGTAAGTCCTATATCAATGAGTTTTATCCTCCTGTTAAGTCTCTTCCTCACTTCTACTTAACAAGCAAACATACATACTTAACAAGCAAATGTGCCCCACACAGGCCTTCATATCAAGGTGGCATACCTGCTAAATATTTTGGGGCGTATGGTATGTTATTACAATACTTCTAGAATCCAGAAATAAAACTTAATGTGTTTGTGTGGAAATCCAAAGTCTATTTTGTGATAGCAGCACACATGACCACAGTCATTTAAATCAACAATGTGTTTTCAGAAACCCCACAGAATTATTTTAGAACAAATGTTGAAGCCTATGCTTTGAATGCTCTTCCACACATGGCTTTATAATAGGGGTGGGGAACTTTGGCCTTCCAGAAGCTATCAGACTACAACTCCCATCAGCCCCGATCACTGTCTGTGCTTGCTGTGGCTGATGGGAGTTGGTGTCCAACAACATCTGAAGAGCCACAGGTTCCCCAACTCTTGCAGGCAGCTGAGATAGTATGTACCATGTTAGCAGGGAAAGGTGTACACTTTAAGTCGTACTCCAGTCAACCCTAAACCTCTTAAATGCACTGATTTTATAACATGTTAAAGGGAAGTGTTCAGAAAGAGACCCCCATATCTGCCTCCGGCAGCTGAAGATTAAAAACTCTGCTTACTCTTTTTTTTTTTTTTGGTCAAGAGTTAATAAAGTCAGCAATATATTAAATAGCATTTTGGCAAGCACTTGGCACAATAAATTCTTTTCTATAGCTAAGAACAAGAAGAGTTTGGATTTGATATCCCGCTTTATCACTACCCTAAGGAGTCTCAAAGCGGCTAACATTCTCCTTTCCCTTCCTCCCCCACAACAAACACTCTGTGAGGTGAGTGGGGCTGAGAGACTTCAGAGAAGTGTGACTAGCCCAAGGTCACACTTTACTAAAAACAGTAAAAATGATTTATGAGCAAGGCATGAGTGCCTAAGGAGGGGAACCAGTTCCAAAGAACCCAATCAACACGGGTGAATGTAGTAAGCAGCCCTCACTTGTCTAAAACCCACTTTGGCCATTAGTTCATTGGCCACCTGGCAGCTCAACCAAGTTGCTTCTGTCAAGTAAAGCCCATTGTGATTTGGCCCGATTTGATTATGCCTAGGGTTGCCAGGTTTTGATCTGGGTTCCATACATGTGCTTTCTTAAAAACAGTGGCTGGATCACTAGTCAGCAGCTGCTGGTGTCCAGCAGTTCAGGTGGGGCTGCTAGGAGACCATGTGGCGGTGGGGGGAGTTGTTCTGGTTTTCTCCCCACCCACCTCCTTGGGAAGCTATTGTGGACACTCAAGGATTACA
Source organism: Podarcis raffonei (assembly GCF_027172205.1). Taxonomy (NCBI): domain Eukaryota; kingdom Metazoa; phylum Chordata; class Lepidosauria; order Squamata; family Lacertidae; genus Podarcis; species Podarcis raffonei. Next base: position 56,746,630 of record NC_070608.1, on the reverse strand, counting down.
AGTTTACAAATGGCACCTAACTCAATTGGAAACCATATTTGGTTCAGTAGTGGTACAAGCTACCTCTCCAGTTTGGTATCATATGCAAATTCGATGAGCATCCCCCCAGTTCCTTCATCCAAGTAATTTATAAAGACATTGAACAATAATGGGCCCAGGACAGAAGCCTAAGGCACACCACTTGTCACTCCCCCCCCAGGGTGTTGAGCACCCTTTGGGTTTGGTTAGTTAACCAGCTACAAACCCATCTAACGGTTACCTCATCCAGCCCACGTTTCACCAGCTTTTCTGCAAGAATATAATGGGGGACTTTGTCAAAGCCTTACTGAAATCAAAATACACTACGTCTTCTACCTCATCTGCACCATCCTACTTTTTGTAAGAGCATTTTAAGTTTGTATCCTTAGAACATGCTGCAATTTTATCAAAACAATGAAAAGAAATGTACTAGCACCGTCAAGACAAATAAATTTATTATGCCATGAGTTTGGGGCAGGTAAATGCCACTTTACCAGAGGCCCTATTTGCAGATGGGAAATTTAAAGTGGGACCTTACGCATGGGAAGATGTTACTCTACCACCAGGCTCTGGCTGTACCATTTTCTGAGGAGCAACAATTGGAGAAGGCTATTACCCTCATGTCCTTCCCATGGGCTCAAGCTTTACTTGGGCTTCCCATAGGCATCTGGTTGGCCACTGTGAGAATAGGATGAGATAGTACTTTGGTCTGATCCAGATTCCTAGGTTATGTTCTTAATGAATCAGCCCTAAGTCGACCACACTAAAGCAAACATGGAGCGAAGTCTTCTGGCGAGCAGGTAGGGAATGCAATACAAAGCTGGCTAGTCATGGGTAACTAGCCAGGCTGAGATTTCAGGACTTGCTGGATCGGGGCTCTTTGATCAGTCTGAAATGCCGTGTGCATCAGATACCGTGGCCCCATTGCTCTTTGTTCTTCATCAGCTACAGTACATGTCCACTGTCTGGTTTGTCAATCATCTGATTCAATGGCTGTTTGCCTGAGAAGCTGCTGACAGGGGGTGGGAGTGGGGGGCAGCTAGAGCTTAATTACCGTACCTCATTAAAGGGCTTCTCATTCATATTCAGTAAGGAATCATTGAAGTAGACAGATATGTCTTTGTTAGGTGAACTAGAAACCGCAGTCTTTTAAAAAGAAAGTCCTGCCACTTATGTGTTTATGCCTGTTTGGTTAAGGGATTCTTTTAACACTGTTGAAGGAAATGGCGAGAAAATTAAAGTATAAAATATTTAAATGAGCGAATTTGCTGTAAAGTCACAAGACAAGCTTTGGGAAATGCAGTTATGCCCTTTTACGAAAATACTTTTGACAAAATTCCATCACTTTTTCTTATTTTTGGACTCTCAATTGCTTTCTTTTGAATTGAAGTAAAAGAGAAATCAATCGCAAGACTGTGAAGGAACGTAACAGTTTAAGATTCTTCTTGTTCCACCATGGTGGGTTGGTTTTTTTTTTTTTGGGGGGGGGGGAGAGATGTTTGCACAAAATTAGGTGTCTAATCTGAAAATATTTATTTAGAAGCAATCACACTACTTAGACATCACAAGAACTTGGTCCTCAGAAAAATCCAGAGGGTTGGTGATCAGGTGAGTACTTCAAGCGACTTCAGATTTGTGCATGTATTTTTCTTTGGAGGCTTCTCCCACAATCCAAACCCCTTTGCACCAGGCTGGGTATGTTTGTGAAGATTGGGCTGAGGTGCCTCTCTGTCCAGTCCTGCTTGCTTCCGCTAGTAGAGTGATGCCAATGTTGCCCCACTAGCATGCAGTTCTCCATTCAATCTACTTAACATCCAGGCAGCAGCAGAAGCACCGCTGGTGGGGTCCTCACTAATGACAGCCTGTGGAAAGTCTAGAAGTGAAGCATCCTGGGAATGAGTAGGAGTAGAAACATCTCAGGCAATGAGTAGGAGTAGAAACATCTCAGGGAAATAATGCTGAAGTTGCAATATGTATGTATCTTACAAGTTGCTAATTTCTCACAAGCATCACTACTTATTCACAGGGGGTCAGCTGCTATGCAGGAAGAAAAGGCAAGCAGTTATTTGTTGCCGGATATTCTACAACAACAACAACTACTAAGTGTCAATATAGCATCAGTGTGAAGGTCTATAGCAGGGATGGACAGAAGGTGGATCTGGATCTACTGACAGATCTCTGGGCACTTTGGATTTCCGACTCCCCAATTGTTTTAACTATGGAAAGAACAAAAATACCCCATCTTCTATATTATAATACTGAAATGAAGAAACTTAGGAATGAATCTAGATTCAGGTAGGTAGCCATGTTGGTCTGACGCAGTCGAAATCAAATTTTTTTTTTTTTTAAAAAAGCTTATATCCAGAACAAACTTAGTTGGTCTCTAAGGTGTTACTGGACAGTTTTTTTAATTTTTTTAATTTATTTCAACTTAGGAATGAATGTTTTATTTGAAAGGACTGGGAGCAACTTGCAGTTCTTGTGCTCAGTCTAAACAAATCCCTGGGCTCAAAATTCCTTAAACCAAAGTGTTTTGTTTCGTTGCACCAGGTGCTGGTTGGTAAATATGAAGGTTTTTAGAACAAGAACAAGAAAAACAACAACAACAACAACAACAACAACAACAACAACAACAGCAACAAAGTAGATCCTGAAAGCTGGAGGTCTTCTCACCCTTGCTCTAAGGAACACAACTGCTAAATGGTTTATAATACCAATGGGTTTAAGTTGCCTCATGAAGCAGATGTGGGATATTTTTGTGATTGTGAGAACTGAGAGTGTTATCATCTCTCTCTCTCTCTCTCTCTCTCTCTCTCTCTCTCTCTGTCTCTCTCTCTCTCCCTCCCCCCCCATCCAAACCTGTGGCCCTCCTTCATCTCCATTGGGTCACCATCTCTATGTGCTTGAATTGGCTTCTCACCTGCAGTGAGGAAATGTGACCACATGTATGTATAAATGGAATCAATCAGAGGAAATTTGGGGGTGGGGGAAGAGAAGAGTCAGGATTTGTGATGTTAGACAGGAAGGCGGTGTCCCTATTGGAAGAGTGGGACATTTGATAACTGCTGATGTCCTAGCTCCTCTTTAAGATGTACATATCTTGTGACATTGAAAGCCTTTAGAACTAGTTCCCCTTTTATCCAAAAACCCTGAGTGTTAAGAGAGGGGTGTGAGTGTGTATATATATATAAATATAGAGAGAGATAGAAACATGAAGAAACTGGAATGTACAGAAATCAGCTTGATTGTGTGTGTGTGTGTGTGTGTGTGAGAGAGAGAGAGAGAGAGAGAGAGAGAGAGAGAGAGAGAGAGAGAGATCTGGTTGTTAGAAAGCATTTGGTGTTCTAGGAAGCCGGTCCAAACAATACAAATAGCAATTTTCAACACGATGCAGTTGTCATATGGGGTGGTTTACAAGGAGCTCAGTTTACAGGTTATCACACATTGCAAAATCTTCCCAAAGTGGGTTGAGCCTCGAAGCAGCTACTACTTCTTGGAGGCTCAATAAACTTTATATAGCACCCCCCCCCCACTATATGGGGATGATAGGGGCCGGGGCCAGAGGCTTGCATGGGATCAAAATGCCATCATTTTCACAACAGTAAATTTCGCTGTTTTCCAAGCATGTTGCTACTGCTTTTTATTGCATATACATCAAACTGTCTCTGATATATCTTGTGTGTCAAGGCTGAAAAAAGGTTCACACATCAGATGCTGACTCTGGGGGAAAGTGTTTTAGGAGGGGTGCATTGACATAAGGTACAAGCAGTCCTTCACAGGCACTTAAGCCATGCCATTTTATGATGCACAGTTAAAAAGGTGAGGGGGGGGTGAACAATGCAGACGCCCTGTGATTTCAAGCCAAGTTGGGTTGAAATTTTAAAAGTTCAATCCCTAGCCTTCTTTGATACACACCTAAAGCATATCTGTGTAGGGTGTGGATATTAGTTTTCCCTGATACCCAAACAGCATCCAAGACAAAAATTGATTCACTTAATATTATCCAACCTTCCACAACCTGGCACCCTCAAGATGTTTTTGGACTACAACTCCCGCCATCCCATAAAGAACAGTGTGGGAATCTACTTTAAGCTGAGCATTGCTCCATCTAGCTTAACATTGTTTGCACTGGCTGGCAAAGGCGCTCTGAGTTTTCAATCTTGGGGCATTCCCAGTCTTACCTGGAGATGGTGGGTATTGAATCTTGAACCTTCTGTCTGCAAAGCAGATGTTCTACCACAAAGCTACAGGTCTCCCCTTGGAGCTGTCGGCCGAAACAGCCTGCCCAGTGGAAGCAACATTACAGGAAGCACATAATGGAATGACACAAATTGCATTCTGTACCTTGCCCCCTTACAGATCCACTACGTGTCAGCCTATGATCGAACTTGAGAGCCAGTTGGTATTGAGTTGTGCTTCACTCAGAGTAGACCCACTGAAATGAATGGCCATGACTTACCCACTATTTTCAATGGGTCTATTCTGAGTAAATATCAGTTGAATACATCCCATGGTGTCTGCACACCACGTTCCACTGTTCCTGTGGGTCAGCTCTTTTGGAGGAAGTGAGTTACGTGGACAGAACTGAGGGTGGGTACTTGGGATGTGTCCATAAGCTTGCCATTACCTATAATGGACTGGTGTGGTGCCTGTGTGTGTAACCATCTGTGTGCACTTGCTGCACATTGTGACACAAGGCTCTGTTGCTTCATCCTCTATGGGACTCTTTCAGCCACTGCTTCCTCAGTGGAATGGGTACAGCCCACGGAATATACTAGCAGGAGCACATAAATTCCATGTCCTTGTCCATATCAACAGAAACTCAAAAAAGAACTGTTAGCCAATTGGGTGTTTACTTAAGAGGAGCTCATGTGGGGGCCAATGGGCCATAGAACCCTTCCAAGTGGTGGCCCTGGTGGGATTGTCCCACTTGACGCATGTCAATGGATGACCCTTAACCCAGGGTCAACCTACCCTGTTGATAAACCAGCTGGTGGGCTGCTTGATGCTGGGTACCTACCCAATGCCTTCATGAAAGCCTACTTACATCAGTCATCAATACAGCTGTAGACTATTTCAACCCAATATCAGCATCTATGTCTTATTCCCACTCTTGGCTGGACCTGCATTGGGCTGCATGCTTCATGTGCCTGGGCAAGCAATAAAGATCAACACCAGACTTTTCTGTCCTATGACATTATATGCTTTTAGCATTCTATTTCAATTCTTGAATCATATTTGTGGGAGCCAGGCTATAGCTTGGCTCTGTGACTTGAGTCATTTAGGGGAAGGAACTGTTATCACGTAACAGCTTTTGATTTCTTCTTCACCAGTCAGCCTTGATTGGCACCAGAATGGATTGGCATTCTGTGCTCAGTCGCTCCCATTCCCCTTTCTCCAACACAGCTTGATTCCACTGGGGGAGGGCAGAGGAGGCCTGCCCAAGCCTTTAAACCTCCTGAGAAGATTTTGGTTTAAAAAATAAAAATGAAAATGAAATAAAATAGTGTAGCACCAGGGTAGCGCTGAAGCTAGTATGCATTGATGGCAGGAAGACAGGAGCTCTGGGTTTGCAGCAAGGCACACCTTTTTCACATCCCACAAAGCATATATTTTATCACATCATCTCCTAAAAAGAGCAAAAACTTTGAATTATGCCTTATTTCCCATTAATAACAACAATAATAACAACCACGGGGAAACATTAGGTTTCTCTTCTTGGAGAAAAATCGTCTTGGTTCCTTTTTATAGGCAACCGCTTTTTGGAAAAACGTTAACGGATTGATCACAAGTGAAATACTTCAGACGATTTAGCTGGTAAATCTGAGTGAGGTGGTTATTTTCTCTCTAGCCGCAGAGAGAAGCAGGTTAGCAGGTAAATACATTGTATTGCAGAGGCAGCACATCCCCACTTTATGTAGACAATCTCTCCCATCTCTCTGCTATGTGTGTGGAATACCACAGCCCTTCTCTTTACTGGAAAATCAATTCTAATGTAACTGGCACAGATTTAAGACCCTTCTTGAGTACATGATGAGCCAATGAGCTGTAGAACGGCGCACCCTTGAGTAACTTGGTGGGGAGAAAATCCAACTTCAAATAGGTCTGAGACCCAAGGAAACCTAAAGCTTTAGTAAAGATATAATGACATTTAATGTGTTGAGGTTGTAGATACAACTGGATAGTTGGCTCTGTGATTCTATATCTTTGCTGTGGCTCCTCAAGACTAGATAGGTCATGCACCATGGTTTTCTCCAAACATTAAATAGTTGGCTCTAGGAATAACTAAGTGTCTAATCTAAGTTACTTTAGGACAAGGCTTTTATTCCCATATCTTAGATTTTGAACATCAACTTAATCAAATTTTAATGGCAATGCAGTCAAAACCTAAAAATGGGTTCACATTTCTTTAAATATGGTTTGGATTATGAAGATGATGACAACCATGTTACGTTTCATACCTCCGTAGATTTATCTAAAAATGTACTGTCAAATGAACTTGATTGTGTTGGGAATCAACAAAAATACATAGATATGAAGAAATGCATCCATTAAATTAAACCATAGTTAACATTTTAACAGAAAAGGTATAGCATAGTATGTGTAGCACTTTAAATCCCAGGATTCTCAGAAAAAGCCATGTAGCTTATGTAAATACTGGGAATTCTGTTCACAGAATTACAGTGTTTCAGGTGTCTGAGGAGAAAGATTGACTGTTTAACTATGTTGTGGGTGGACTGTGAATATATCTGTGTACTTTTAATGCAATGTAGTTCTGATATTCTTACCCCTTTGATCATAAATGAGGGAAATATCATTTTTTCATCATTCTTTAACCACTTGAATAATGAATATGAGGGTCTAATGAAAGTGAAACAAAGGTTTGTTTATTTTTGAATGATCTCTCATGGCAGGTACTAGAGTTCTCACAATCTGTGACCATGGGCTGTGTTTGCTGAGTCCACAACATCTAGAGGTTACCACATTGACTACCCTAAACTTAGTGTTTTTAAAAAATATGTTTAAATACTGCCTTCCTCAGACCTATGCCAATGTACGTTTCCGAGCACAATTCAAAGTGTTGGTGCTGACCTTTAAAGCCCTAAATGGCCTCGGTCCAGTATACCTGAAGGAGCGTCACCACCTCCATAGTTCTGCCCGGACACTGAGGTCCAGAAGTGAGGGCCTTCTGGCGGTTCCCTCACTATGAGAAGCCAAGTTACAGGGAACCAGGCAGAGGGCCTTCTCGGTAGTGGCACCCACCCTGTGGAATGCCCTCCCGCCAGATGTCAAAGAGAAAAATAACTACCAAACTTTTAGAAGACATCTGAAGGCAGCCCTGTTTAGGGAAGCTTTTAATGTTCAATAGGTTCTTGTATTTTAGTGTTCTGTTGGAAGCCACCCAGAGTGACTGGGGAAACCCAGCCAGATGGGTGGGGTATAAATAATAAATTTATTATTATTATTATTATTATTATTATTATTATTATTATTATTATTCTAAATGTATGTGTGAGAGGGATGGTGATTGTATCAGCTGACCCCACTCCTTGGCTTGCCTAGCATTCGTACATCAAAAGTCACCTCTGAGCAGGCCACAATGTTCATAGGATGAAATCGCAAAATCTGGACACTTTGTGGAGGGGGGTTTTAATAAAAAATACACAACTGAAGAGAACATGCATGAGGTCCCATATGCATAGGCCCCTGTGCTATGATGTGATATCCAGTGGGTGGACATCAGGTGTGCTGAAGGTCAGGATCAGGAATTGCAACCCTAACGCTTTGCACCTTAACTTGGAGCAGTGGAATAAGTAATAACCCACATCCAGATCACATTCGGCCTCAAGTAATGACCAGCCTCCCTGGTTTGGTGGGGGGTGGGCGGTTGGAGAATGAAAACATTCAAGTGTCATGCAGCAAATGATCATAAATTAATTTCTGACCTTGATGGGCAATCAACAGATACCCTGCAGCATTACATTTCATGACCATATTATTAGCTTTGATTACATAGCTACAAATGTTCTTAGTGGTTACAATTACCCAGGCCTATTCTAATGCAAGCCATGGTAATTGCTTCGATGGCTATATTCTACATAAAGAAATGTTTCCTTCCATTGGTTTTAAGTTTAATACCCCTTTAACATAACTGAATGTCATTTTAGTCTCAAACTGTGTGACATGGTGAGAAACAGGAATGGTCCAATTCCACCATATAAAATAGCAATTAGCTCAAACAATAAGATAACCAAAGATTTTTAGGTTTTTAAAACGCCAGAATTTGATTAGCTAATATTAAAACCTCTTCTATCTCTCTTTCTTCCATGATTGCTATTAAAATTATATGGAATAATTTTCTTTGTCTCTTTCATAATACTGAACACCATCACAAGCATCACCTGAATAAGGACAATATATTTGCAAACTAATTGTAAAAATGGATTGTTGTGAGATAGTTGTTATACCTCCATGAATATGTTTTGAATAATCAGTCACTGTTCTTTTAATACAATACTGTCAAGACCATGATAGCTTTGTAAAACTAAAAATAATGCCACAACTATTTATGATAAACATGGAAAGTTAGGAGAGCCCTGTTGAATCTTGACAAACACCCATCTAGTCCAGCGTCCTGTGGTCAAAGTAGTCAACCAGATGCCTAAGGGACATCCACATGCAGGACCAGAGTACAATACTGTAACTCTCTCCCCACTTGCGATTCTCACCAATTGGTCTTCAGAGACATATTGCGTCTGATTCTAGAGGCAGTACACAACCATCATGACTAGCTGCCATTGCTAGTGTTATCCTCCATGAATCTGTCTGTTCGCTTTTTAAAAGCCATCCAAGATGGTGACCAGCAGCACGAAATCATGCGATAGCAAATTCCATCATTTATACACTGTGTGAAGAAGTACTTCCACTGCTGTCAAGCAGCCAAGGACCCCTCTCCAAGAGCCCTTGCTCTTAGATGCCCACAAGACGGTGGAACCTGCCCTGGGACCTTATAGCGAAGGGTAGCTAAGAAATCTTGTGGATAAATAAATGAATAAAATACAACAAAATGATTCTGAATAAGTTAGCCGTAGAATGTGATTATATTGTTGTTTCTCACATTCAGTGGTTTGTGGCTGTCTGTTTTCAAACTCATTCAGTTGGTGACCCCAGAACATTTGCCATGTATTCTGCTGCAATTGCTGGCACTTTTACAATAAGACTTTATTTTAACAGATGCTCAAATGAGCAATAGCTGATTTTGCCTTCCGCTCTAGTGAAAGCAGAAGGACTAGTGAAAATGCACAGCTCCTGAAATCCATGGCAAAAATTCCAATAGGCCAACTGAATGAACAATGGACAGTTTCTTTTTCTTCTTCTAAAAAATGTACTCCATGTTTGGGGAGTCCAAACTATTTCATTTTCTTTTAAAGACAGAGGCTCACTATAATAAAACTGTTAACTCCAAGTTACAATAAGCACCATTACATAATCTTTATCAGCTTCATAAAGTCTCGACCTTTCCCCAATTTCTATGTGGGGAGAAAAACACTGAGAGCCAACATTTCATAGCTGTTTTAATAAATACTTTGGTTACCACCAAGGCTACCAAGGCACCCAGCTCTGAAATGTCTAAAAGTAACAGGTGGTGAGTTCAGGAGGGGAGGGGAAAAGTTGGGGGCCAAGGGGGGAAAAAGATGTGTTTTACGAGCTCCACTGCCACCTAAAATCTTTGTTGTATAACATTTGGTATTAGCTAAGTTTCTTTTACTATTTACAATAAATTTTGTCGAGACCTCAGAGTGACTTATTTAAGTGTGTCAGCCAGGAGTTGTTATTTGGTTCTATTTAGCTTTCCCGATATTTCCATGGAGCTAAGCCTTGTATAAATTAAAACAACAACAGCACATAGAGGAAATACTGTTCAGTTTCAAAGTGATGAGAAATCAGGGAGGCAAACTGTTGTTTACTGTATGGAATACATCCCTCTCTCTCTCTCTCTCTCTCTCTCTCTCATTTGCCTTGATGGAGGTTGACAGCTCAGAACGCATTTCAGTTCTGTCCATAGGCAGTGAAATGTGTGAGAAACTAATACTCTGAAAATTCTCATATGCATATGAAAAAATAATGGTATGAAAAGAGGCCAGGGGATTAGGACAAGATAAATTTATACTAAGCTTTACACATTCCATTGACAAATTTGCTGTTTTTGCATTGTTGCCTCCGACCTCCCGGTTACCGAGGGGATGACATTAAACGGGGAGAAAATGGCTTATTATGTGTGATAAATTCAAACAAAGATGACGCACTCTGCCCACCAAGTATATCTAAGAAATTGTGAGGAAATGTCAAGCATTTCAAAAGAGAGCTGCCATAAATTCTGATGCTTGGAGACTTTAACGAATTTCTGCCAGAGGGAGAAAGGTCTCTTTGTTTGGACTCAGCTGACACTCAGCGTGTGGAATATTATGAGCTGAGGGGTGGGTGGGTGGGGAGAGTGTCACATAAAAGCTTAAAAAGGGTGGGGGGGGGAGAAAGAAAAAAAAAACTGTGGATGTGACAAAACTCAGGCGCTAGAGGGCTGTGAACAGACAGCCGGTCTCTGCCTTGACAGAGTTCATGCACTGCCCGTGCAACAGGAACACTCAGATTCCAAAATATTTGTGCGCTCTTTAACCCTTACAATTTGATCCCGGTTCAAGTTGCTTTCTGCATGCAAATTGGATCTCTCTCCTCTCCCCCCATCACCCCAAACTGATCTATACAGAGTGATGTGTGTGTGTTTTTTAGGAACTGACAGAGAGGGTGGGTGGGATGGATGGAGAACTTCCCCCTGTCCTGCTGATGTTACATAATTGATGAACAAATGATCTCACATAGTGTCCCTGAATTAGGTCAGAAGGTGGCAGGCTGAGGAAGTGCTGTCAAAGCAGTGAAAGAAAAAAGGAGCTAGAGGAGAGGCAAGGAGAACCCCTGCTACTGTGGCAAATTAGCTATTTCACAGCAATGTTTACACTATATCATGCTTTTTCATGCACTGACCTCTTGAGTATGGACTGAAGGGAGAGGGCAAAAATGACACCGTCCCCCGCCCTCAAATTATAATCGGAGAATGCAGCCAAACACCACAGAAGCAAAATCGACAGCTTTCCTACTTTTTCTCTCCCTCTCCCATGTTTCTTTTTGGAAAGATGGTGAGCTTTCCAACAGAAACGGGGTTAGCTTCTAAGAGCAGGACATTGGCACCTTTGTGGCGATGCTTTTGTTTTGCTCTGTTCCCAATACTGCTGAGAGATGGAACGCCGCGACAGGATGCACTTATCTGAAATGTTTACAGAAAGTGGCCCTAAAATAAATCAATAAGTAACTGACAATTCATTACTGAGAAAGGCTGTTTTAAATTTACAACTTTGTATTAGATCTCAAATATATTTCTCCTTATTTATTTTAGAGGGGGCAACCCTCTCCTCCGCCCTAACAATGCAATGCCCTCCCTTGGAGCATTTCTCATCCCCCCCCCCAAAAAAGAGCAGCATACCTGACACAAAAGGTCATTTGTTCTTGTTGTGGGTGACATAATTTTTATCAGGTCTGCTTTCTTTAGGCCCTAGGAAGAAGTACTGTTGGCATTCGAAATGCGTAGAGTCTATGTTCAGCGACTTACCTAGGGGGCGAGAGTGATGATGGGGATGCTGAATTTGTCATGGAGGGAAGTAATCACTGCAGAACAGAAATAAACAATGCAGTCATATGCATGCCTACTTGGAGGAAGATCCACTGAGTTCAATGGGACTTACTCCCACATAAGTGTGTTTTGGACAGCAGCCTGAAAGCTGAACTTTGTTGTTGATTTCCTTAGCATTGTGCTTTTGCTCTGATTTCTTCCTCCTCTCTACCCTCCTTTCTCACTGCTCCCATGTAATTGCTGATCGTTTTCCTATAACTATTCCTTTCAAGGTCCAAACACTTTACAGAACCACGGGCCTAACCCCCACCCATGATATCACTGCAGTCAGCATTCCAGATTCAGCCCTAGAGTTTGCCGTTTTCCTTTCCGGCAGAGGGTTTGATGGCTGGGAATCCAGCAGTACAGTCACACCTCATGTTACGTCCGCTTCATGTTATGTTCTTTCAGGTTACGTCCCACGGTGACCTGGAAGTACCGGAAAGAGTTACTTCCAGGTTTTGCAGCTCGTGCATGCGCAAAAGCGCAAAATGACATCACATGCATGTGCAGCAACCGCGAATCGCAACCCACATGTGCGCAGATGCGCCACTGCGGGTTGCGTTCTTTTCATGTTGCGAATGGGCCTCCAGAAAGGATCCCATTCGCAACCAGAGGTACCACCATAGTGATGTTCACCTTCACTACTTTTTCATGTCAGGAAAAGCAGCACTGGATTTTTTTTTGTCAGACATGCAGCTAATTAAGACATAGATTCCCTGTCTGAGGGAAGATTTTATTCCAATTTCTTTCCCTCCTCTGCACAGTTTTCCATATAGCTTTCTAGTGATTATTTACAGGAGTACAGGCACTATCCCTGCCTGCACCCTGTTGGCTGCCTCTATTTGTGCTCTACCTCGTGTTTTTCTCATTTATGCAGAAATGTGTGTACCATTAAACAAGTGCATTTTCTTAATAATTAGTCCAGGGTTATCGTCTTCTTTGCCTTTGAACTACTCTCTAATCCTTTTTTTGCAGCTAGAATTTGGTTATAGAAGTCCTCTTGTTCTATGCTCTTTGAATAAATGAAACTTTTCACTACTGCTGACAAGTTAGTAGTTTCCTATATTTGTTTTCTGATGGGTTGAAACATATATGATTCACTAATTGTCTTTACTTAGCTATTCCTATACCAAAATTGCCAACCTGCTTCTACATGGAGTGTGTATATAGAATGGAAACAAGCCTGGCAGAGGTGAATATAAGGTTAGCTAAGGCTACGGCCTTCCACTTGATTTGCACAAATCCCCCTGTCTGTTTTGACAAGAAATGTGACTTGTTCACTTTCTACTTTTAACCAAAGAAACCTTCTCTGAAAGAAGGATTTATACAACCCCCACATTCCATTTATCAGACTTCCTTTAAGCACTTGAATATTATTTTTAATCCTTGACTTCACAACTGCAATAGCAGAAACATCTGTCATTATTTCTCTTTCAATTTTAACAATCCCTAAAGAGCCTTGTCCTAAAAGAAAGACACATAAGGCCGATGCTTATCAACATGTTCAGCAAGTCTATAACTGGAGTGTTTTATGCAAGTCAGAGATCTTAACATTTGTTCAGGAAATCCCTTCTGATCTGCCACAAACTGCAATGTTACAGAGAGTAGGTAGGCTTGATCACTTCTGTGATTGACAAGCACCCTGCCTGAAGATTCTTCTGCAGAGTTTGCCTTTGTCATGTGTACTTATAATGTTGCATTTATCATATTATATGCTGTTTTAATGTGGATCTTATGGACATTATCCAAGAATTCCCATTCCTTTCCTCCCTCTTGCATTTCCCATAGCATTCCCAAATCTTCTCTTAAGGAGACAACCTCCGCCTCTTGAGAGTAGAGCAGGAGGCTACACGGGGGGAGAAGAGGAAGGAGGAATCCCATCACACACATTATCCCAGTTATGGATTGGCACCATTTTGTTTAGCCTTCTATATTGACATAATAACTTTGTCACTTGGTCAAGTGATTTATTTATTTATTTATTTAGTAACTTGATATTTAACTTTGACCCTTGTCATCTGAATTGCCACAGAAGAGGTTGTCCATCATAGTTTCGGGTTACAGCCTTTTGCCTGTATCTAGAGTACTTTGATACATACACTCAAATCTCTTCCATATGGGAGCTTCTGATCAGTTCAAAGGAGAAGTGTCCACATAGGATGACTGTCTGCAGCTGCATGAAATTGCTGCTTCAAAACAAACTGGTTTCAATGATTCACCACACAATCTAGCACCACTTTGAAGCATCTCCTCTCATGACAGTCTGGCCACCTTAAGATCAGAAAATGGCCTATTCCAAATGCCATCAATATTGGAGATGAAGTGAGTAGTGGAGTAGTGAGTAGTGGAGTCCTAATTGTGGAATGTTCTGCACAGGGTGTTCTGTCTGTAAACCAACACTACTGCTCTTTAAGGTACCATGAAAAATTCTCTCTCTCTGTGTGTGTGTTCTAATGGCATTCTAAACATCTCAATCATTTTAAAATCTGACTTTTAACAGTGCTTTTTATCTGTTATTTTTGTCCTTCTACTGTTGTTTTCAACTCTTAAAAGTTATTAAGGGTGCTGAAAGATGTTAGGAAACTCCTACCTTGCAGAGGTAGATTTCTCCGAGTGGTTTAACAAATAGTCCCTCTTCTCAGGGAACTCTGGAAACTGTAACTCTGTAAGGGAAATGGAGATCTCCCAACAACTTTCAGCACCTTTAGCAAACTACGTTTCCCATGATTCTTTGGGGAAGGTCATGACTGTTTAACGTGGTATGATATTCTCTTAAATGTATTGTGCAGATAGGTCTTAAGTTTTTGCATTAGACATACTTGTGTTAGACACCAGTCAGTAATCTATCTCATTTAATTGTGCAGTGCAGCAACTGCTGACCTACATAGGACCATCTGAGTTGCTACTTAGGGGATAGAACCGTTTAATTAATGAATGTAGGCTATCTTGTTGCTGGAGTTGTTTTTGGTCACTTCTGGAGGTGTAATGACAACCTACTCATAGGCAAATGCTCCTGCTAATGAAACATTAATCCCTTCTCCTGAAAGGGCTCTCTTGTTAGAAAGGGGGGGGTACCACCACCACTGTATGGTGCTTTGTTGTAATAAACCCAGGTATTTCCAAGCACAAATGAAGCCGTTGGATGTCACAACTCAAAGAGGATTTGAATTGCATGCTGGAGATACTGATTCTGCACTCACTTCACAGTGAAGCTCTCTGAGGGTACTTCTAGACAGAAACTTCCTGGTGCATCATGGGTGCTGCTGAATCAGCATGGTGACATGCTCAAGTCCACCCTCCAAACCCCTATGCATATCGCAGCTTGTCTGAACAGAACATCAGGGGATAGCATAGTTAGCATGGGTGTCATAGTTGAAGCAATAGATTATTGCACAAAGCTTCTGACACAAATATTTCTTATACAAATATTAGGCCTGATTTAAAGAAGCTGCTGGGACGCGGGTGGCACTGTGGTCTAAAACACTGAGCCTCCTGGGCTTGCCAATCAGAAGGTTGACGGTTCAAATCCCCGCAATGGGGGGAGCTCCCATTGCTCAGTCCCAGCTCCTGCCAACCTAGCAGTTCTAAAGCACATCAAAGTGCAAGTAGATAAATAGATCCCGCTCCGGCGGGAAGATAAATGGCATTTCCGTGCACTGCTCTGGTGTCAGTGTTCCATTGCACCAGAAGTGGCTTAGTCATGCTGGCCACATGACCCGGAAGCTTTCTGCGGACAAACGCCAGCTCCCTCGGCCTGTAAAGCGAGATGAGTGCTGCAAACCCAGAGTCGTCTGTGACTGGACTTAACTGTCAGAGGTCCTTTAGCTTTACCTTTTTAAAGAAGGGTCTCACATTTTTGTTGTTGTTATTAAATGGTTTTAAAATTGCTTAAAAAAACCCGCACACGCGCACACAAGTGCCCTGGCTGAAGATTCTTCTGCAGAGTTTGCCTTTGTCACGTGTACTTAAAATGTCACATTTATCATATTATATGCAGTTTTAATGTGGATGTTATGGACATTATCCAACACCACAGTACTGGAATTCCTATTCCATTCCTTCTTCTCAGATATAAAATCTGAATTGGTTTTATATCCAGGTTTTGTTTTTTTGGTGTTTTTACTGTTGCTATGATAATTGTTTTTATTTCTACTGTTCATAAACTGTTTTATATTTGTTTTATGGTTCTCTTTTGTAAGCTATCTCAAAAATCTAGATTTAAATATGCATTTTCAAACAACTTTTTAAAAATGGCTTATTGAAAACTTCCCCTAAGTTTTATAACATACAAAAGCCCCCCCCCCCCAATTACCCCAGATTTTCTAGATTTTCTAGCATTCAGATACTGTAAATATATAATTGCCAACAGGCAATGGGAACAGGTAAATTGCAGAGGTCAGTACTGGCAATGAGCTACAGGTGGCAATGGGGGAGAAAGTCAACTCAGTTCACCTTCAAACTTATACTTGTCTATTTTACATTTTTCAAAATGCTATGAGAACCAAATTACAGTCATCCTGTGAAATTTGTATTTCCCTGAACTAGGCCATTCTTAACTCTGATAGTGCTAGTCAGGGATAGTCAAAACTATTTGTGCTGATCAGTGCAGGTGTATGTGACTCTTGGTCAAATATCAGATAACTTTTTGGTGCAGCTAGACCACTGAATGCAAAGCTACACTCCTGGAAACATCCATGCAATGTCACTTTTATACATAGTTCCTGACCTATGAAGGAAGGCATACTTTTCACACTCCCTGGAATGGTGCATTTGCTTATAAAATAGCTACAACTCTTAAAGGGCTATCCAATCTAATTCTCTGTGAATATTCTATTCAACTCCAATATACACATGTTGCTATTATCACCTGGTTTAGCCCTTCAGAAGGATTCTAAATGTTTATTCAGAAATAATATTTCCTATGTTCAGCTGGACTTACTTCTAGGTAAATGGGGTTAGAAATGCAGTCACAAATTCAATCAAAGTTACTAAGGAAAACACTGGCATTTTTACAGCACTATATTGCAAGTCTGGGCCCAGTGCCAATTTCAAAATGAAATCAGAACTGCTATGTCCATGTTCTTCGGATGCATCTTGCATCTTATCAGGATGCTTCGCAATATTCAATCTCAAAAGCAACGTGGAAAGACTGCTCCAGGTGTGAAGTTTGCTTACTGAGGTAATGCTCCTGAACATTTTCCGATAAGCAACTACTGCATTTTGTTGCTGTTCCTTTCTTGAGAGAATAAACATATTTGTAGGCCAACTTCTAAAATATTAAATCTTCCCACCCCACAAATCCCATGATTTTAAAATAATTCTGGAGCAAGGGACTTCTAACCTTGCTCTCTAATCACTATCACAGCCAGAGAAAACTCTGTAAATGAGACCTTCATTTGCTATGTATTAATGGTCTTTCCATTTCAAGATGCTAAAGACAATTTTCAAGATGTTGAAATATTGCATGAATCTAAATCATATACTGAACTCCCTTAAAAAAATAAAAAGACAAACTATTCTAGTAATACATATATAAATGCACCAGGTAAATTTAAGAACTGCTAATATTGAGCTGGTTGCTGGGAATTACAAGTAGGGAGAGTGTCATTGCGCTCCAATCCTGCTTACATGCTTCCCACAGGAATCTGGCTGGCCATTGTGAGAACACAATGTTGGACTAGATGGACCATTGGCCCAAACCATTAGGCTCATCTTACATTCTTAATGCAGTTTGAGCTGCCTCATAGGAAATGATGCATGCATGAAATAAATAATAATAATGCACCCGAAGGCAGCAGGCTTGCTTAAGGGGCAAAGGTTTGGCCATGTGACCCACACTGTTTTGCCTACTCTTTGTCCAATCACATCAGTCACCTGAGGCAGCTGCCTCACTCGGCCTCATGGTAGGGCCAGACCTGAGAGAAAGTCACTTTGCTGGCGCAGCACTCACTCACTCGAGTTCAACAAGGAAAGTCCACAGCAACATTGTGAGCCCTTTCAAAGATTCACTGAAACCCAACTTTGTCCATTTTTCACTTACAAAATATGGCAAGAGAGATGAAGGAATATGGGGGATCGCTCACAGCAACTGGTTCAAGAGCTCTTGAAGGTTCTCTGGAGAAGGCAACTGTATTCCAAAAAGAGCAGGTTTTCTGAAGCAGAGAGACACATATTACCTTATGCCGTTACAAAGACCGTTTTGTTGTTTTACCCACAGCATCTGAAACTGTTGTTTTGCAGCATGGAACTACAACAATGGCAATTGGTATCTCAATCTCAAACCTTTTATTGGCATATAGACAAGATTCCGAAAGGTTAAAGGCAACAAAATCACTCAGCAAAATCTGCATCTAACCATTAAAATGATGTTGTATAGCAATTGGTATAACCCTGAGTCTTTTGTCTTTTTCAAAACATGATTAAACCATGGAAACAGTTTCACAGAGAAACTGTTAAAAGAGGATCCTGCTACAGAAAAGTAGGCAGTGCTATCATGTTACCCATATTTCTGACAAATTCTGCAGTTGCACCAGGTCAGCAGTCCCTTGAATTCTGCATTAGCATTTGCACTGGAAACCACCAGAATAAGATATGTTGAAATGCCTCGTTGAGGTACTTCTGAGTTGAAGTGAAAAACAGAACTGCATTGCCCTCACTTCCAATGCCCAGGATGAATAAGAGGCCCCATCTTACAGGACTTTCAGTCTCCCTCTCTCTCATATTTTGTGAGAATCAATTCAACAGACAGAGGGAACAGACAAAAACAAACTGTGTCATGATTAAAGTAAGGAAACAAGATTTGCCAAGTTCTTTTTCTCACTCTGTCATCGGGGAACTTCAGCGGAAAGCAAGGGCAGAGAAAGAGGAAAGAATGAGAGATGTTTGCCCGCTTGCATTTTATTTAACAAAAGTCCCCGATGTTGCAAAACACCAAGTCGTTGTTTTTGCTAAATAATTAAGACTGTCAAGGAATCTGTTTCACAAGCCAGGTGCAAAATTAAAAGGTTCCAGGCAGGAAACAGGAGATCATTGTACTATTGAAAGCAAGCAGATACCAAGTAAAGATTATATAGCAAGGCTTATTAAAAATTTTAACACCTTCCAGCCAAAGCAGCCAACAAAGAGTATGTCCAAATAATATTGCTGGAAGGAAGTACTAATAATTGATTATTTAGTAAAAGTCAATTTGGAATTGTGGATAAAAACCCTTAGAACTGACATATGTCTGGAAATTCTCTGTTTACCTTTGTGAATATCACAGCATGGTTCATGTTGGTTTTAGGGTGTTGTTTCCTTGTTTCTGCTTGGAAGACAAGCAAAACTGTTCTTCAAAGATACACTGTTCTTCAAAGCAGTGCTTTTTTATCTGGTGCAAGAGTTCACCATAACTAGGGTTGCCACCTTGTTTACAGAGAGAGTTTCTGTACTTTTAAAGTTTCGCCTATTTATGACCACGATGCAGTTACTGATGGCATGGTATATCTATCAAATTTTAGTAATTAAAAAGTGACAACTGTAACTAGATCAATTCATTTTAGAGATTCACAGATAACCTGCATTGGCCAGCAACAAAGGAATTTCATTAACCAAACAGTATGTGTTTAGAAGGGCCAGGACTTAATTTCACTTATTGTACAAGAACCACCATCAAAACAAGCACTTTCAGATGATGTCTCAGTACTAACTGAACTCCCCAAAGTGACAATATTTCTCACAGCCAGTGAGATATGAGTACTGACTGCTGGACATCCATTCTATAGGTATAGAAAAATTGTGATTTACATTGCAATCCTAAATCCTATGCTCACTTACCTGGGAGTAAGTCCTGTTGGCTTCAATGGAGCCATCTACTGAGTAGACATGCAATATTGCAGTGTATTCACAGCTTGAGCATAGTGTGAAAGTATGAGTGAGATTCATCTACATCATACTCAGAGAAGACCCATTGAAATGAAATTCAGTTACCTGAAACTGTTGATTTCAATGGTTCTTCTGTGGGTATGAGTTGGAGTTCACTTTATGTATACATTGCATGATGGATGACCTGATGACACATCAGTGTTGGGACAATGAAGCATGTGTTGTTAACGTGACAGGGACTGTTTAGTGAAAAGTACTTCTAAAATTTCAGTGATAAACTAATATCCTGGTGATAATCCAGTACTAGTTTCTGGGATACTCAGAAGTACGGATGAGCACATCACTGGTTCTGGTCTTGAAGTAATCAGGATTTCTATCTGTGGTCTGGGATCTTGGTGAAGGGCTTGGATATTAATAGTGGGGAAAGCTTCCCTTGCTGAATACCTGTGCCAGGCTACAGGAACAAATCAGGTAAAAAAGTTGGGAAACTTACCTGTGTTTTATGGGAAGCAGTTGCACTAATGTGAAGTCTCCATGCAAATGCCTCCACTCTTATCAAAACTTTCTCCCCTCAAAATTTCTCAGGTTTCACAAAGGGAACTTTCTTCCTAAAAGCAATTTCAAATTTAGGCAAAATATGAGGCAACAGAGGATTGCTCAGATCTCAGCAAAGAACATCTATTCGTTTTATCAGTGTGTGTTTGACTTCCCTTGAAGTTTAACTTGAGGACTTTGTTCACTTTGAATTTTCGCTTTAGGTGACTTCAGCAGCCACTCTAATTGTATGACACATATTCTCTCAATCAGATAAGATGAATTATGCTAAGAATGTTCTGTAATTGCTGTTGTAGATATACAAATGAATAGGGCATATAATTAATGGAAATAGTATCCACTAGTATTTGGCTGCATAATCCTTGCTACCATTTACAGTCTTAGAGATGTGTCAAGCCACCACATTCTGATCTGAATCTGAACTATTGGGTTTTGTCCATTGCCATGGCAATAGAGCTTCATCTAACACCCATTTAAGCCAGGGGAATGGGGCGGCGGGGGGGGGGGAGAATCCTATTGACTGTAGGGGGCAATGGATTTGGCTCATCAGTGCCCAGCTGCGATTATGTTGATCAAACTTGCTTGGGTTTGTATTCTTTCCCTCGCATTATCATCCAAGCAGACTTAAGAGAGTTTTTGTACGGGAGTCTAACTAAATAGGTTTTATTTTTTGAATTTGGAACAGCTGTGTGCTAATTTGCAAAGAGAGAAAAAAATATCCAGTTAGTTTACAAGAGTGTATCACAGGGTCTGTTCATTACAGGCCATATACTTGGGGTAAGTATCTCTCTCTCTCTCTCTCTCTCTCTCTCTCTCTCTGACAGAAAGAGAGAGAAGTTGAGTCACTGAGACTGTTTTTAGCAGCAGTGCCAGGTTCTCTGTATTTCCAAGCCTGCCTTAATGTGGTCAAGCTGTGAAGGACACAAAAACTTTTATTTTGCTTTACAGCAGTAAGCTATTGTGCCATACACCTGTCTTGGTTTATTTATCATTCATCATTCACACTGACAAATTATAATAGTGATTATGATTGATAATAAATAATTTGCAAAATGCCCATCATCATGGAGGGAGGGGGGCATGTGAAGATAAAGCTGAAAAGGATAGCACAATATATTCCTTTACCTTCTGAACATAGAGACACAATCTACCAGTGCAAGACATTCTGTTGCCTAAAACAAAGCCCAAATGATACCCTCCTGGAGAGGGCAAACAGTCTTGCTACATCAGTCAGACCCCAATTCCTACCTTTACCTGTTCCCATCCTCCTGCATAGTGCCACCTGAAGGAGCTCACCCTGATGCATGGCAGAAGAAAAACAGGAGTTCATGTCATGCCTGGGTCATATGCAAGTCGGCACTCAAGATGCAGAGCAAACAGAAAAGTTAGCACTTTATTCAAGAAAACAGCATAGCAGGCAGCAATGCCTACAAA
Organism: Podarcis raffonei; assembly: GCF_027172205.1. Lineage (NCBI taxonomy): Eukaryota > Metazoa > Chordata > Lepidosauria > Squamata > Lacertidae > Podarcis > Podarcis raffonei. The sequence goes on along the minus strand of NC_070608.1, from coordinate 56,725,038 downwards.
CGGGACCTACAAATAGGACTGAAGATCTTCACCCTCTACTTTCCCCAGCCAGATGTTTTCCAAGCAGTGGTGGTGTCAGAATCTGTGCCCATTGTTCTGCTACACATGTAGCTCTCCATGTCCTTGGAGACAGTGGGGGAGGGCAGCTTAGGAATGGCAAGATCCTGGGACATTTCATCAGCTGAGTCTGAACTGCTTTCTGCCCTTTGCTCCTCTTGCTCACTAAAGCCTGTTGCCTCTTCAGCATCCAACCATTCCTCTCCCTCCTTCCCCCTCTGACCTGTCTTCACTGTCCCACCACCACTCCCTGGACTCTGAGCCTTCCTCCTCTGAGGCTTCGCTAGGGGGTTTCCTCTTCACCCAGCCAGTCCCTGACAGTACAGTGGGCTGAGTTTCTGCCAACCTTATTCCATATGGCAGCTACCGATCTGTTTACAGGCATTTTAGTGATTCATCTGGGCAATAACAACCTTGTCTTGTGGACAGGCCTGTCTTTCAGACATGCTATTAGGCATTACTTAAGCCATCTTCAAGACTGGACACTTAGCCCATTTCTGGTTTGGTCTTCACTGCTGGAGTGGCAAGCATAGAGCGCTGCACGGTACCATAACAAAATTGACAGAGCCTGGCGACAGGTCAATAGGGAGGTGAAAATATGGATTCTGAAGGCTGTGGGTGCATATATATCTGATGGGTGGATATTGTACTCCTTGCCCCAGCCATACAGGGATGCTGCTGCTCATTGCTCTTCATATGGGACATGTTTTTGGAAGATTTGCACAGCACTCCTGAGGTATGTTGGGTGGAGGGCACTCCACAAACCATCACCTGACCAGCTTGAGTGTGTGTGGTGTATGCTCTCAGGGCCTGGCACAGCAAAGGTGGCTGGTCACCTGTCAGGCCACCTACCTCCTTATATGGGGAGATGGTTTTGCCACTGTCCATGGGATGAAGGAGCTGTTCTGGGGGTGGGGAGGTAGCCCTTAGCAGCAGGCCCAAGGTTTGCTGCCTATCAGCACAGGTGTGCCAGCTTTCATTAACTTCTGTTTGGTTTGGCTCATGTCTTCATAGGATCACAGAATAAAAAAAAATGTAAATAAATACAACCTTTAATCAGTCAGTCTCAAGTTTTAATTCTGAGTATTGGACAAGGCAGATCTAAAAGGATTTTTTTAAACAACAACAACAACAACAAACAACAAACAACAAACAACAAACAACAAACAACAATTGTATATGCAGGACACTGGTTGGGTGGGAGCAAAATCTTCATGTTTCATTCCAACCTAATAATGTGCCAAGTGCCTAGACTAGCATGTGGGTTGAGTGGTACCGAAGGCGGTGATGCAACTGGCAGCTAAGCACACCAGCACAGTGTCCAGGAGTATTTTGTTCATAAATACATGCCTACAATTAAACTTTCCACCATGCTGAGCACAGATATAAGAGCCTGGGTGTGTTCCTCCTCCCCTTATGGAGAAGAAAATGTCACTGTGTCAGCACAGAGCAGCTTTTTACAACACCCATGAAGCCCATAGAACATGAAACAGCTGTTTCCAATTCACTCAGTGGCAGATGAGTTCCTGACCCACCTAAGTGAGAAAATCAAAGGCAGTTGGATAGGCGGCTGGTCACACCTCTCCCTGGTGAATCATATATCTATAGAAACTGACATGCCTTAACCCCATCAGCCCAGTGTCACATGCAGCTTTGAGTAGGTTTTGATGTTTGACTATTTTTGTCATCACTTTCCTCCCCCACTTCCTGCTCCAGCAGTCACTCAGCCAAAACTATGTGCTGATTTTCAAGTTGGGAGACATTTTTTTCTTTCTTAAATCAGAAAGAAAACCTGAAAATTAGACCTTTTCCTTTTAAACGGAAGTGATGTTTTTAGCACTAACAGAATACCTGTCAGGGAGTTCATGGCTTAAACCATGATTTAATGCTTATGAGCTTCTTGGGAATATGCGTGCTCAGAGATGGAGAAGGGAGCAAATATATGTAGCCTTAGGCTTTGTGATAGACTTGTAGCATGAGGTCTCTGGATTGGTCAGGCCTAGTAGAAATACCTGGAGCTTGCCTCTCACCCACTGAACTCTAAGCTCCAAGTCGCATTCAAGTCCCCAGCTTACAGTCTTGATCATGGGAACACTAGATTGGGCAGTCTCCCCACTAAAACCACAAGAATCCTGCCATCTTTGTGCTACTATGGGATGCGGTCCTCATCTCACATTTCAGACCAAGGGACCCAGCGTTTGTCCACAAACAGCTTTCCAGGTCATGGGGTCAGCATGATTAAACCACTTCTGGTGCAAGAGAACACCTAGACGAATGCCAGGGTGCACGGAAATGCCATTTACCTTCCTACCCTAGTGGTACCTATTTATCTACTGGCACTAGTCTCCTTTCACAGAAGCTGGGACAGAGTAACGGGAGCTCACCTCAGATTAGAACTGCTGACCTTCTGATCAGCAAGCCCAAGACGCTCAGTGGTTTAGACCAGAGCGTCACCTGTGTCCCTCTACCATGGCCCTAGGATGCTCCCATTTCAGGGTTTTGTGCCATCTTAAGATCCAGCAGGTTCATACTTTAGCCATACTCTGAAAACAATGTCAGCATGTGACCCCCATTTGTTTGCTGCTCCTGTGCTCTGCATTATTGTTCTTACAAAATTTCTTGTGCATTCTTCCTTGTACTCTCAAATACACCTAGTCTCTTTCAAAACTATTATTATTGTTTCCTGGCAGATTCAAACAAGAAGCAATTAAAGGTTCAGTTTTGTAAGTAACTGGCACCACTTCACCTTTCTGTCTCTCCTATTAAACCTTCTCATAGACAGGTTAGAAGAGTTTTAAAAAGAACTTTCATGAAGCTACAGAAATAATCAGGTATTATACTAAAAAGATACTCCAAAATATTGGCAGAGTGATTTCTTTAAATGCAAGTACTGTATAATGATATCATACCTCAGCAGAGAAGTCACAGGTGAGTTTTTATCTATTATCTCTTTGTCATTACTCTCCCTCCTTTGTTCTCCTCACCTCCCCCCGCCACCATCTTTATGTTTTCAGCCCTGTTTCCTGTTTTCTCTGTGTGAGATATAGTGAGCAACTGTGTGAGTTTCTGTATTACTACATAAGAAAAAGACATAACAGAACAGGACTGTGACATCTCCAGTTATACGTGCCCCACATCAAAGAAAGTTGTGGCTCTGGGATTGCCAATGTGGAGCCCTCCAGGTGTTGCTGGACTGCAACTTCCATCATCCTTGACCATTGGCTCCATTGGCTTAGGCTGATGAGACTTGCAGTCTAACAACATCTGGAGGCTGCCACGTTGGCTACTCCTGCTACAGAAGTGTTGGAATGGATTCAGGGGAGGACTTCTTCGAAGTGCTCAATGGTTGTCACACAGAAGAAGGCGAAGACTTATTCTCCGCTGCCCAGATCTAATGGGTTTAAGTTTTTATTTTTAACTCTATTGCCTAAAACTCCCAGGGTGGGTTGCGACAATTTAAAAATCAGTATTAAAAACAGTGAAAACAAATTACATTCCTAGGAATAGGGTGGGTACTGAAAACATGTATTCAGTATCAAAGACCGGGGTAAAAAGCATTTGCTGAAAATGCTACAGTGAAGATGTCAGGTGCACCTCTGTGGCCAGCAAATCCCACAATTTAGGGGCTGCTCTTTGCTGATGTTAACACTTGTAGTGAAGGAGACAGTCTCTTGGAAATTGGGGGCCTGAGCCATTTAGGGCTTTAAACAGTAATGTGAACCCCTTGGGCTGGATCTGGAAATGACCTGGCATTCAGTATGGCTGATTGAGAACAGGGGTTTGAGGAATTTTAAAGGTAACCCCCACTAGTAATCTGGCTGCTGCATTTGAACGAGTTGAAGTTTTTCAGTCATCTTCAAGGGCAGCCCTTTGTGGAGCACATAGCAACAATCCAATTATGAGAAACCTGCTAATGATAGGAGACATTCAGTAATGCAACCATGTACCTTAGTTCCATCTCACTGGAGTGGGTAGACTCACTGAAGATGTTCAGGCAGAAGCTGTACAGCTAGTATTTGGGGATGCTCTATCTCTGGGTCTTCTGCGTTGAGCTAAGTTACCTGCAAAAACCCATTCCGCTCTATGAGTCTATGCAGCAAGTACCCACGTGCCACCTGTCATTGCTGGAGGAGCTTGTTCTCTGGATGCTGAACCATTTTGACCTTGTACTGCTCTACCCTCTGATAAGTGGATGGGTCCTTTTCACGAGGTGCCTGAGCCTGTAAATATTAATGCTGCACTGCTTTTTCATAATGTTCACTTTTCAGTGCCAGACCTCACATTTGAGGGATTGGAAGAGGATCATTGGGGACCCTCTTTTGTGCATTTTTGTTCACAAACATTGTTTGCCTATGCAGCTAGGGTTCAGCGAGTTATCTCACCATAGTACCACTTATTCAATCAACATTTGCTATTGTTATGATAAACAAAACCCTTCCACTGCTCCATTCAGCAAGGACAGAAGACAAATGCACCCTCAAAATTTAGCCAACCTGGGTGGGTTGAATGCTCACAAGTAGGGAAGAAATATAACAGAAGCCTCCATATTTTTTTTTTTTTTGTGAACTTCCTTGGGAAATTGAAAAGGAATATGTAAATTTTCAAAATAAAAATATCTATATAAATATCCAACCAGTAAATCCTATTTTACTACCTTCAAAAGATGCCCAGGTTAGCTTTCATATTTTAACATTGTACTATTTGCACTCAATGAATATAGGAATGTTAAACAAAGAGCTCCAATAAAAAAAATAAAAACCCACACATTTTTAGATCTTTCTCTTATAATGCATTAGTCTAGGACATTGGTTTAAAGCACCATGTCATTATTTTAGAGTTAAATGTTTTATACAGGAGCATCAAAACCATATATGCTTCAATCGCCAAACATTTTTTTAATGGCTTTCAGATAAAACAATTTATTTATGCAATTAACAACAACATGCAATTTCTAATAATTAGCAGATAATAGTTATCCACAAAGTACTTTATAAAATTGCCTTCAGAACTGCATTCATTCTGCAGGGAACCGCTGAAAATTAGACTATAAAATTACCAGAAAATGTACTGCATTAACAAGAATATTCTGTATTCTGCTTCCCCTCCAGATTTATGGGCTTGAGTATTTGTAAACATTTGGTTTCACATAGAGACATCAGGCCCTATCGCCTTACCACTTTAGGAAGAAATAAATACCACAACAGTTTACATTGCAGGATTATATTTCTATCCACATTTTGTCGCCACAATATATGCAATGCTTTCTTTTTTTTATGTTAGGGAGAGATAAATCTGCCTCGGCAATCTATTTTTGTCAAAGGTCATAAAGCATAAATGTTAAAGAACAAAGGAACATCTGAAATGTGAGATGTAAGATAGCAAAATAATGACTCCTGCACATCTCCCCAGGACGTATAAGCACTGAGGCTGGAAAGCAATGTTTGGGAGGCTTTCTTGGGGAAAAAAGCACCATTTGAAGAGCACCCCAGGATCTTAAAAGTTCAGATGACCATGAGGCTATTTATGGAGCACTTCCAATCTGATGGTATGGGAGCTGCTGCATGTGAAGAGCTACTGTTCCATCTTCTCTGGGGTCCTTTCCCTTGCATGCCCAGCCACATAGTCCCCCTTCCGATGCACCTAACTACAGTGTGGATAAATAAACGAACATGACAACCGTCTGGGGTTTTTAAATGGCCGCAACTTTATGGATTTCAGATGTAGGAAGCCTTGGCATAGGCACTGGGCATATATCCCTCTCAGCCCCCCTGCTGGGGAGCTGAGGCATGATAGGGTCAATTTGGGTGTGGATCCATTGCAAAACGCAGGTTTACATGGATGGCCCCCAAACACTGAGGGAAACTTTGGCCCACTAGTCCTACGCAACTGGTCCTTTGGACAGAGACTTCCCTCCAGACCCCTCTAACTGGGTACCTTGTAATCACCGCTGCAGAGAACAAGGGGTGGATGAGTAATCACTTCATCTCACCCCAGTTGGATGAAAGACTATAGGATTCTGCCCGAGGCCTAAACCATCAAAATTGTGACTGGTGCTATGGGGAAGGTGAAACATGCAACACAGGGAAAATTCCTTCCCGGCCCCGAATACAGCGACCATCAACAGACCACAGCAAAGCCCTCCTAGTTGAAAAGGAAATGGTTAAGGTAGTAAGAAACCATTAATGGAGGGAGGGAAGGGTGGGTGACGCTCCCGGCCAACTGGATGAAGAGGGCTGAGTCAGCCGGGACATATTGTTGCCAGGTGGACCTGAGTGAAGCCTGCCTCCCTCAAGTCTGCTCGGCAGACCAAGCCCCCCTGGACTGCTGTGGACTGGCTAATTCAAACTGACGGGTTTGGCGGGAACCCGTGAGCCTCCATGACAGCTAAGGGCACGTGCAGCATGCAAAATGGCGTGGTGCGTCCGGGGGCAGAGGGAAGAGTCATGTCAGGCCACAACCACTGCTCACCGAAAGAGATGGTAAATGGTCTTTCTAGGTTGAAGGTAAAGTGTGGGTGGTGACTTTTAAAGCACCCATTTGCTGAGATTAACTTCAGAGCTCCAGCTCCTCTGTTACCATCTGAAGTCAGGTTGAAGCCAATGTGATGGGAAATGGTGGAGGAGGGTAGCTCTGACTTATCCACAGTATAAGATACCTGGATGATAAGAGGATTTGCGAGTCTTATCATCTCATTGAAGTTTCTTTAATTGTTTTGTAACATTGAGGAACTTTATTCTTCCAAGATCCAGCAGGTGATCTCTTCTTCCCTGTCCATATGCAGAAACTACCAGTGAACCCAAATGGTTCCAGAGTAATCTACCTAGATTTTATATTGCTGTGAAGAGCACTAGCAAATCTTAATAGCTCTTTCCAAAATTATGAAGTTAATACCTGTTAGTGAAGATGGCAAATTCTTCCTCGCGACATAATTGCTTCACATAATCTGGTTGCAAACCAGTGATTCATAAATATACAGACTTTGATCTGTACCAATATCTGGATCTCCTGTTTTTTGTGATCTACTAGATTTCTGTTTATTGGAGTCTATAGAAATGTATTCCAATTACTTCAGCACTTTCCAACAAATCTCTAAGCCCAAAATTTTTGGCATATGATGACAGAGCTATCTTAAACTGACCTCTGCTTCTTTGAGATTATTCTAACGCAGCTGTGTTATGCAAACATGTTCTAAGCAGTCATCTGCTTATAGTTTTTCTGTTTTCTATTTCACTCGAATGACAAAATTACTTGTGTGCTTTTATTTCTTTTTGTTATCTTTGAAAAAAAGAGAGCCTTGCATGGCTGTCCCAATGTAAATAGCTGGAAAAGCCAAGTATATTATACTTTTTGGCTTGTGCACTTAAATGAATGTCAGAGAATTTCACTCATATGCAATTTTGTTTTCTTCAGCTCCATGATTTCCTGCCTTTTCTTTTCCGTCCCCTCCGTACACTGGCATTCATCATACATACATCAAGACTGTCCACTTCCCAGTATCGTATCTTACAGCAGGAAAAGTGTGTTGATTAAGGCAAAAATATATTTTTATGAGGGAGCTTATCGGGGGTTTTATCTGCTTCCAATTATTCTTGGCTCCCTGCATGACAGATCAGAAAGTCAAGCAACTGCAGTATACAACTGATGGGTTCAAGTAAGAGTGTTTCCCACATCCAAAACATAATGTAAGACAGTAATTTCTCCTGCGATCAATTACTACCAAGGAGACTTAAGGAATACTTTCCCAGTTGATGCACAAGATGGTCAATCTAAAGTCAACAGATTTATCCCCAGTTATTTGCGTTATATACCGTATATACTTGAGTATAAGCTGACCCGAATATAAGCCGAGGCACCTAATTTTACCACAAAAAACTGTGAAAACAAACCTCTCCCCCCAGCCCCTCCTGTCCCCCTTCCTACCTAGGGTGCTGCTGAGGCGGCGGAGGAAGAACAAGCAGCCTGAAAGGGCTGCTTTCGGACTGCTTGTTCCTCCTTTGCCGCCGTCTGACAGCCACCGACAGGGACCCTCACTCGAGTATAAGCTGAGGGGGGCTTTTTCACCATTAAAAATGTGCTGAAAAAGTAGGCTTATACTCAAGTATATATGGTAATCATGCAGGAACTGCAATCAATAAAGGTGAAAATCTTCATGTAGTTACAAACCCCCTGATTTCCCTCTTCTTAGACCTTTTATATAACATGGTACTGTCAATTTCAGAACCAAATGTTATATGAAACAGCACTGAAGAGATGTGTGCAATGAAACAAAATCTAGTTTCTCTCTCATCCTCTGCTTCTTCCTGCTTGATCATTAAGATTTCTATTGTAGACCAGAAACTGAGCACTTGGACTCTTGTAGAACTTGTGGTCATTTCAATGGACCCTTTTGATTGTACTCTTAGACAATTTTGTCCCAATTAACATTGGTGAACAGTAATGAAATTATGGAAATCATGTTTGTCTGAAGGAGTCTACATGTGGTTTGGAGTTGGAAACTGCCATTGGATGGCTAAGCTTCCTAATTGCATAGAGGCTGCAGAGTCCATTGTCTACTGTATTCTTTGCAGATGACTCAGTTTCACAGCAGTTCAGCATTTGAAGAAAGAGATGGTTCTTTGAGACCACTAGTCCCTTTCCTTCCTATGAGTCAGGATTTTCATAATCCTATGAGTCAAAATAGAGGCACTGTTGCTAAAACAATTTGAATCTTTGTTTTTAAAAACGGAAAAATAAACATAAGAACACTAATAGTTATCTATGGAATGGTTTTAGGTAATACATATCTTAACAAAACTTTCCATGCATGTTTTATGCACATTTTAATGAAATGTAATCTTAGCTATGACTTTTGCCAGTAAAAAAATGGAGGATCAATAATTTACCCATACACTCTTTCCTGTTGGGTGGTTATATGAATTAAAGATGGATAGCATCACACAGGCACGCTGATACCCTCTTTTCTTGTTTAAGTAAATATGTCATGGATCCAACTGGAATAAATATTTGAAACAATGTGTACCAAAGTGCATATTTACCCAAATGTTTAATAACTCCTCTCAAAAAATTAAAAAGAACTATTGTAAGATTGCCATTTATTCCAAACATACAGCACAAGTTTAATTATTCCTGTAAGAATGTAAAGTACATGTTTCTTTTAAGATAATAAATGGTTGCACACACAGATAAGGTGTAATTAATCTTAAAATATTGTAGCAAATAGTGGCCATGATCCAGCCAAAGTTAAGCACTTTGAACACCTACTGATTTCCAATGGAAGAATTACATTTTCTATGGAAATATGTGGAAAATGAAAGGAACCAAAAGAACAGCCTAAAGGTGGACTCTTTAGCTACAAACTAATACTTTAAATTTAACCCTGTCATACCCCATGACTAGATTCCTCTCCTCTTAATTCACAAACTGAATGTGATCTTTCCAACAACTAGGAGCTATCCTTTCTTTCTCCAGCCTTCTCTGGCTTGGCTGCCATCTATCTCTCACATCACTGGCTAACTGACTGAGGGTTTGAAGATGGACCAGAACGACCAGGTCCAGAATTCTTAGTCTTTCTCTTGAGCACAGGTTCCAGGGAAAGATTACTCCTCTCAGGCAACTGCTCCTTTATCTCAGGTACATCACTTCCTATGCTGACATCCTTCTGACATTGCTAGACCACTTGGCTATCACTGACCCTAAAGCAGGAATGGGGAACTGGCTGCCCTCCAGATACTGTGGCACTCCAGCTGCCATCATACCCAACTAGTTTGGTCAACAGTGAGCAATAATGGGAGCTATATCAAGATGCTGCCTTAAAATACAATGGTCCCATTTTTTCTTGGGAGCCAGTGTGGTGTAGTGGTTAAGAGCGGTAGACTCGTAATCTGGGGAACCAGGTTCGCGTCTCCACTCCTCCACATGCAGCTGCTGGGTGACCTTGGGCTAGTCACACTTCTCTGAAGTCTCTCAGCCCCACTCACCTCACAGAGTGTTTGTTGTGAGGGAGGAAGGGAAAGGAGAATGTTAGCTGCTTTGAGATTCCTTCGGGTAGTGATAAAGCGGAATATCAAATCCAAACTCTTCTTCTTCTTCTCCCAGTGTGGCTTCCCATCCTCCCACTCTGAAAGGAAGCATACAGTTGTCCAAGAGCAGAGATACATGATGGGAGCAGACCCACACATAAATAAATGCAAAACATTATATAAATCCATACATCAGTGACTCAACCCCCAACAATCCAGGGGCCTAATGCAGCTGTAAACAGCAAATTTTATGCCTCCCTCCAGGCATCACCAATTTTGGCAACAGCAGCAAAAGGAAATATCTATCTATCTATCTATCTATCATCTATCTATCTATCTATCTATCTATCATCTATCTATCTATCTATCTATCTATCTATCTATCTATCTATCTATCATCTATCTATCTAAAGTGGACACAACACAGGACAATACTGGACATGCATGTGAAAATGTGAAAATGTGAATGAGTGGAGGGTGGCCTCATCAACCACTGCAAGCAGCTCCCAGAGGGCTATGAGCTTTGAACCTCTTGCTGCTGTAGCTATTGAAAAGTGCTTCAGGACACAGAAGCAGCCTGGGCTTCCAAAGTAAATCCAGATCTAGGAGCATTCTCAGACTGCAATCCTGATCCTTTGAGGTCATGCAACTGCACGCAGAAAAGGATGAGCACCACATCATAAGTCAGTAGCTCAGTCTTGCGAGACTCAGCTTCAATTTATCAGCTTTCATCCAGTCCATTAATGACTCTAGACCCTAGAGTCCAGTACCTATAGAGCCTGCCCTGAATCTGATGGAAAGGAAAAATAGAGCGTATTGATGTTAACATACCCACTCCAAAATTACTTTAGTTAGCAAACCATAGAATAGCTGCAGCAGGGCCAAGCAAAAAACCCCATGCCACTTTATGGAAATGTGCTGTGGGGTTTGCACAATCTATTTTTGAGGTAATGCAGAGAAAGTACAAGTGAACTATGAAATATTTTCCCATATTGCGGCAAGTTATTACATGACCAGAAACAGAACACATTATGCAAAACCTCAGCCATTTGGTAGAATAGCATGGAGGATAATACCTTGCTCTTGCCAGTAATACTTTACTGTGACAGAAAACGAGTCTTGTCAGATTGGGCTCTGCTGTTCAGTTTTAAGCTTAATGTAAGAGTCTAGGTGTTTTGAAAATAGTCAACCAACTTCTAACTCAGTGGTGGGAAAGCAGTGGGTCTCCAGCTGTTGCTGGACTCTGACTATTGGCCATGCTGGATGAGACTGATGGGATATGGAATCTAAGAACATCTGAAAGGTGGCAAGCTCCCCATCCTGTTCTAACTAAACAGAAGGGATACTGTGGTTTCCCCCTGTGTGCACAAGCCTCCTCCGGGTACCATTTCTCTTCCTGAACCTCAGTCTCAGCATGGGCACAAGAGTGACAAATACTGCATTTAAATGGCACTCCTTTCTCATCTCCATTCTTTTTGTTCCGTCCTTTATTCCTCTTCATTTCATTCTTGAGTCGTCCTTGCTCCTACCTGAGTTATGTTTTGAGAGTATTGCATTTCTCTTTATTTTCATTTCTCTTTGAATCGGTCCCCCCACTGGTTCTCTTTGCTTCCTTTTATTTATCTCGCTTCCTTTGAAAACCCAGCCCGTAACTCTTTGCACGACATTCCTCCGTTGTTTTCTTCTATGGTTTAAAATGTTTACGTCCAAACTGTATCTTTCTTCTCATTTACATTTATTTGATATTGATATGTGTGACCCTTGGTCAACTCCATACTTTATCAGAAATATCATATTTTATTACAGTTTTTTCCTGTTTTTCTACTTCATCATTCCTGGGGCTTATCTTCCGCAGGTCCTGTTAGTTGGCGGTCTCCCCCTTCCCCACCCATTTTGCTCCATATCCCTTAACCGTTTCCCCCCAATATGGGACTACAGATAAAGAAAAATAATGCAAAAAACATGCACAGGCTCAAGGGCAGCCTTTCCAAATGCTGCCTTTTGAGGCAAGAAGGGAACACTAAATAGAACATGAACCTCACAATGGTTCAATCGCCTTAATTGGCAAAAGTCTCTCTGAGTTAAGGCAGGGAAATTGGTGTACTTTGTTGTATAAATAAATATGTTCATAATTTGGCACTAGTGTATTTACGTTCATTTTTTTTCCACTGCAGAAGGCAAATAGGTCCTTCGTGCAAACCTGATTTGTTAATGTTAATGTGCCAAGAGCTAAAACTGATTATGGGAGGCAGATTGCTAGTGCTACAGGCCTCAAGAACTGGAATGGGCTAATAATTTCTTCGGTAACAAGAACCAAAAAGAACAGATAATGCACAGTAAAAGAAGAGCTGTGCTTGCAATACCTCTCTCTTGGTCTCTGTACCCAAGTGGATATCATTGTGGAAAGTATAACACATTCAGAAGGTGAAAGAAAAGGTGGAAAGCAAAAAATTCCTGTTACATATATATATATATATATATATATATATATATATATATATATAATCTGGAGAGCTGGGATTAGGGTTAAGGATTTAGGCTGCAAGGATTTAGGGAAGGAGGAGAATTAGAAAGCACTAAAAAAGGGGACAATGTGAGGAACTGGGTCTGTCTAAGGTCACATTTGCACCATACATTTAAAGCACTGTTACACCCTATGCTCCAATATGTTGAGGTTGAAAACTAGGATGCGTGTCTTCCTGGCTGTGGTTCCATGCAAGGCACACGATCCGCATGAGAGCCCAGAGCTCAGACACATATGTTTTGGGGTTCCATGCTTTCTTGCAAGGTCGCGATCTCTTGCGTTTTTGGGCTCTGCCATTCTGAGAGCATAGCACACAAAAACAGGATGTCCTGATTTAATGAGGGCAGTTGAGGGGTATGTTATACTACATTAACAATCATGGCTTCCTGCAAAGCATCCAGGGAAAATTCATTTGTTAAGGGTGCTGCCACACCTTTTGGTGTGATACAGCAGCATGGCCACTGCCAGTGTTTTGAATATATGAATATGGGCGTGCAGCCACTTTGAATACAATTTATAAGACAGCAGGATTATACCTACAGTAAAATTAATAAATAAAATACTTGAACAACCCCCCTTTTTCCTTTACTATTATTTCCTCTGAATAAGTGAACTGAAGATAAAGCCTAAATTGTTTCAAGTGTTTCCATAAACCCAGTTTCCCATGAGCCACACTTCTGGTATATTGTGATGAATCCTGTGCAGTAAAAAGTATTTATCAGAGCTGAAGCCTTGAGGCCTGACTATAGACAGGGTTTACTAAGTAATACTGTGAACAGGAGCAGGTATAGTCAGACACATCTTTGTTCTTGTAGAGAGACATGCACAGTCTTCCATTTCATCCACGATGCAGGTTGCCTGCTTCTTCTTTTCCTTCTTTAAGTGCCCAGAATGTTTATCATCTCCTCCTCCTCCTCCTCCTCCTCATCCTCCTCCTCCTCCTCCTCCTCCTCTTCTTCTTCTTTAATTACTGGTTTTAAAACACTTCAAAAACTGTTTGGAGAGGTGAAGGAATTGTCTTTATGACTGACACAGTTTGTCCACAACCTTGCTCTGAAAGGGCAGGGCCATCAGGGCCAGCCAATCAGCACCGTGCAAATCTCTGTGTGGCTGAAAACCAGGCAAAAGAAAACCACAGGGCAAGAAGGTTGTATAGTGGTACCTCTGGTTACAAACTTAATTCATTCCAGAGGTCCATTCTTAAGCTGAAACTGTTCTTATCCTGAGGCGTGCTTTCGCTAATGGTGGTTCCTGCTGCGTGCGCGCCTCCATCGCACAATTTCCGTTCGCATCCTGGGGCAAAGTTTGCAACCAGGAGCAGCTACTTCCAGGTTATCAGAGTTTGTAACCTGAAGCGTTCATAACCAGAGGTACCACTGTACATTTATTGATGGATTAGCATCCCCAATCCCTTCCCCTTAAACCACACATACTATGGACTCCTCGTAATATTGATTTATTCATAGCATTTATACCCCATCCCTTAGCCAAAAGGGCCCTCAAAGCAGCTTATAAAAGTCTTTATTAAGATGGTCCCAGTGCTCAGTTTTACAATTTGAAAAGACATGACACACAAGGAAAAAGCAAAAGGAGGGAGGAGGGGGAAAGCAAGCCTAGGCACAAGTTCTTAGTTACAATTAAGAGCAGCACCCAGGGGCAGTGTGTTCCACTTTGCTGCCTGAGGTAAAATGGGATGTGCTGCGTTGTAGCAGCTGCCACACCTGCTCTGCCACCATCACACATGAGTGAAAAAGTGGCACCACCATCGGCACTGATTTCAAGCAAGGTTGCACTGATTTGGGGTGAGTTCTCACCCAAAATGGACACAATCTTGCCCAATACAGGTTCCAATGACGGTGGCACTTTTCCACCAGTGGTGAATGCAGCGGGGTGCATGGCGTCAGTAGAGAGAGAAATGTTGCCCTAAGGCAGCAGCCTCACCCTGCCTAATGTCTGGGCCGGCTCCTCCTCACTGTCTGTTCTTGATGGCTGTTCTTGATGTCTTGCTCCCAGAATTCAAGAGCAGAAGTGAAGATGTCCATGCTTGGATGGTGGGCAGCTCATGCCACACAGTCAGAATCCTAATGGTAGCTAGAATTCTCGCAGGAGGGAATTTGGTATTCTGGATGCCTAACCCTCCCTGGAAGAACTGTACCACCCAAGATCAGATTCAGGAGCAGAACAGCTGACAATATCTGGGCCAGGAGGAGATCATAGCTTCTCCCACACCTCAGACTGCGTTGATGGCAGTTTGAATCCTCACTGGAGGGGGTTTCATGGAGTTTCCCTCCTCTCTTGCTGATATCAGTGGTGGTTAATTTGTGGCAAACTGAATATGCATCTTAAAGCACACATAGAATGTCCCTGCAGTTGCACTTTACAAGCTAAGGCTGAAAGTAAAGGGGGAACTGTTTTGCAACAAAATGTCTCTCGATCCTTATTTTGGAATTCCTGATGGGCTTCAAAGGAACCCCTGGAGTTCCTCCGAACATGGCTTGTAACCCCCTGCCATAGAACAATGGTTCTCTCTAAATATTATTCAGCGAAAGCCTTCTTTCTTGGTTAATATGTATGCTTATGTTTGCAATTAGAGGTTCATTATTCCTAGCAATTTGCAGTGTGCTACAGTTTACATTAAAAGATAGCTCAATAACTAAACTGTAACTGTAAAACAATTTGATTGCAATAAGGGTTAAATAGAGCTTCTATAAACAATCTAGATATAATTACTAGATCATCAATATAGTCAAAAATGGCTTCTCAGATCTTGTTTTCTAGTTTTGCTTGTTTGAGATGGATTTAAATGTTATGTTCAAGCCCCCAAGGGTAATATCAAAGACAAAAAGTATGTGTGGGGAAACAGATTATTATTTAATTTTAGCTTTGTTAAAATTATCCCAGCACTTAAAGACTATAGGGTTGTGTCTGACTCACTGTAGTTCAACCCTCACTGAGTTGGAATTCCCAACAACATTTAACAAACTACAGTGCCCATGATTCCTTGAGGGAAAGAATGTACTTTGAATGTATTTCAAAGGCACAGGGAGGAATTTAATATAGCACTAAGTTAAAGTCTGTTAGTAGTGTTGTCAGAAGTGTGGCAAGAGAAGGCACAGGAAGGCTCTCGTGACTGGTTGTGCAACAGATTGCTGTCTCCCCAATACTTTCTGATGTGCAAACTTTCCCCTCTTTTGCTTCTTCAGACATTCTCTAAACATGTAGAGCAGGGATAGCTAGTCAACATAGTTCCTTACAGCAGTTGTGGACCACAGTTCACCTCAGCCAGCATGGCCAAGGGTCAAGAATGATAGAAGTTGTAGTCTTCAGCAACTGGGGCACACTATGTTGGCTCGTGCAAACACACAGAGGGTGCACCAGGGTTGAGCTTTTTGCATCAGTCACCCTCCAAGTCATGGAGGATGATGAGAATAAGGGCAAAACTTCCTGCTGGACCTCCTTCAACATGTACTTGACATGTTTAGAGAATCCTAGAGGGCACCTGTGACTATGAGAAATATGCTAAATTATGCAGGGGGGAGAGGGAGATAATATGCAAACTTGTTTAATTTGCCTAATTTAAACAGGTTCTATTTTATCATAGAATTATTCTGATACAAATGAGAGAAAAATGAGGGTTCCAGAGACCAAAATATATTATACAAGTCAATATGCTCTCCAGATACTGCAAAGCCATCATGATTTTTCTCCTCCTTTCATCTTCAAGAAAATTAGCGTTGCTAGACAGCAATGCAGGTAGTGATATATATGCATGGTGCAGAATATAAACAAATATCAGCTTGAGCATTGTATGGCATGAAAGTCTAATGCAGTTTTCTTTAGCTGATAAGTCTGTAAAATAAACACGAGAAAAGCAGTTGTGTGGGTTTTGTTTTTCGTTTCTTACTGTGGATGATAATGTATTTTTTTTTCTGGATGCACTGCTAAACATAGCAATTGCAGTTAATAGGTAAGTCAGACCCATCCCCTCTAGTACTAATTACCAATAGAGGAAAGGAAATAACTAATTTAGGTGAGTGTATTTGTCTTGCTAAGTACATTAGCGGGCGAAGAAAGATGTCTGAGGCAAAACATTTATGATGCACTGTCTAATGCCAGCCGTACAACTAACATAGAATTATCACTGCCAGACAAATGTACTGTCTGTGTGTATACACATGTGTAAGTTATAATTGTAATATAACTATTGATTAAATGCTTCTGTGCAAAAGCTACAAGACTGCTTCAGAGTCAAGAGCTGCAAGATGTTGCAACTAAATAATTGAATCGGTTGCAATGGGATAGATTTTAAGGTGAGACCTGGGTATGAGATATTAATTAAGATAAAGCCTCTAGTACCAGTTGAGATCCTTGTTTTGCCCTCAGGTACAGAATGAAAAAAAGAAAGAAAGAAAAATCTTTGCGCTATGGCTATCTACATGTAGCTTACCTGTTAAATAATAATTATGTCCCCCCCCCCCACTCATTGCTACCTCATTTTAGAATTGTAAGCTTGCAAGGTCATCTTCCTATCCAATGGTGATAGAACAGATTAGACTACTCCAACCCCCAAAGTATAGCAATTCAAACATAAGAACTCACCTCCAGCTGACTGGGCGTTCTTGTGTGTCATTTTGTGTGTCACTTTATGGGTCTCACTGCTGTTGTAATCAGGGCAGGGGAGATGTGAAGATCACAGCAACTGGAAGCACTAATGGTTCTCTGTGCTTAACTAGGCTTTGATGTGCTAGACCAGGGAGTGGTGGGGGCCAGGCAGTGCCAGGTGGCAACTGCACCCTACCTCCCGCCAAAGGTCTGTGCCATCCAGTCTCATCATCGTCAGCTGAGGGGATCCAAGGGTTAAAGGGGGCACAGAATGAGCTGTCTCCACCTTCCCACTTCCATAGCAACCAGTCCACACATGCACACTCTCTCTAAAGGCACAGAGCCCTGGCAGCTGAGATGCAATCTGCAGGCAGGTTGGTCTAGTGCAGGCATGTCCAACTCCCAACAGACTGCAATCTACTCCCAGTATAAAAAAACTGGCAGTGATCTACCCATTGTCATTGGAGGGAGGAGGAGTGTGTGTGGGGTGGGTGGATTGCCCAGAGTTGTTGAGCTTTTGGGGGGAGGATTGCACTTTGCCCCTGTAACTTTTTGTACACAATAAGGATCCCACAATCTACCAAGATCAGCCGGGATCTACTGGTCAATCGCAATCTACTGGTTGGACATCCCTGGTCTAGTGAGGAGTTGGACAGAGGCTGTGGGTGAGGAGCCTGTTGGAAGTGGGCTCCATTCACCCTCCGTGCAGGCTTCATGTGCACCTCCACGCCAGCTGCTCAGTCTAATACTTGCTCCACCCTGGGCACCAGCAACCCACGCTATGCCGCTGCTTCTGAATGCTTGGAATTACAAGTGGAGAGAGTAGTATTGTGCCCAGACCATCCTTGGCACATGGCTGGCTGCTATGAGAATAGGATGCTGGACAAATTAAAGATTTCTTCAGAAGTGTTCCGTGGTGCTTGTTTCTAGGGAAGTGTGTTTACAGTTGCAGCTTTAAAGTGTCTTTCCTGCAAAATAAATAAATAAATAAATTCCTACAGCATCCCATGTATAAATTCACCTGCTAAATATAAGAACTGCTAATAAACTGCCAGTTGCTGGGAATCACAAGTGGTTAGAGTGCTGCTGCACTCAGTTCTTGCTTTGGGGCTTCCCGTGGTCATCTGCCTGGCCGGTGGGAGAACAGGATGCTGGAATAGATGGACCATTGTCCTGATCCCACAAGCCGTCCTGATAACCAAAGCATACTTCTGCACTCAGATCTCCCTTTGCTGGATTGGAATAAATTAATGCTGTGAAATGAAATGGATTTATGAGAAGCTTTCAAGTAGAAATGACAGTTGGCCTATAAATATCTTATTACACTTCACTGTAGCATTACTCATCAAATATTGACAATAATAAAAAAAATGTTTGTTTGTTTTGGAAAGGATAAATATTTCAGGGCATTCTGATGCGACACATTGCTCAGTCAGAAAATGTCGGTCAAAAGAACACAATCATATTCTCATTAGTGACATAATATTGCTCTCGAGCAGTGTGAACCCGTGCAACAGACAGAGCAAATGCAATCAAAGGGAGAGGGCAGGGCTCTTGCAGGCCATGTGCTCAGTTCTGAAGAAGATATTTACACAGAGGGCTCCGCTCATCCTTATTTGCTTGCACAAAGCTTATGCAGAAGTTAGATTATGAGCAGCCTATACTGAGCATTAGTTCTGATTTGTTTGCAGGGAGGTTATGCGACAATATACATTCATTCTGATTTGTTACTGCGGTGTTTATATTTATTCCCACTATTGATTTATCCCATACTTTTCTCCCATTACTTTTTTAACTTCAAAATGTCTCTGTGGTGTTGTGTGTGTGTTTTTTTTTTTTGAGTGGATTTGCTGCCCTAGAGTGACAAAGTGCTTTAATCCACTAGTTGCATTTGAATCCCTCCCTGAGAATGATGGCATTCTGAAAGAGACCTGATATAGCACAGCTGCCACCAATACAACACATCTTAAAGCTTCTTTTGCGAAGACAGTTCATCCAAGAAGCTTGACCTGGAATGGGGGAGCGGCAAAGAGTTGCTCCCAGAGCTGGCTGCCTGTTTAAGGGAACCATCAGCCTCTCTGCAACATCAGTGGGCAGCTAGCAGGTTTGTGATCAGCGTTGTTTAATTTCCCATGATGCCCCTGTCACAGTGTAACCTCTATCTGTTGAGGTCCTATGGAGCTTAGGTAGAATCAAACTGGGTTTTAGGTGGTGAACAAAATTTCTTTACCCAGAACAATACAACTGCCCACAAAGAAATAAATGCATAAGTAATCCGTTTGAGCAAGAACAATACAACCCATAATCTTCCTGAGTTCAAAGAGAAAATGAATTCTTGCTAGCAAATTTTGGAGTCAGCCAGTCCAAACACTCATCTAATCCACCAGGATGCATGACACTTCAGAACAGCTCCCTGCAGATAGCTTTAGTGACAGGTCAACACCAGCAAATAATCATCTATAAGTGGCAGTTTGAAGGATGCAGCCCTGCAATCGCAATGCAAATACAACATATAAAACCAGAAATTTACCATGTGGATATACATCATTGGAACATAGGAGGACAGGAAGGTGCCTTATACTAAGTCAGACAATTTTTTCATCAAGGTCAGCATCCAGGGTTTCAAACCATGCTTTCTCCCACCCCTACATGGAGATGCTAGGAATTAAACATGGGACCTTCTGCATGCAAAGCAGGTTCTCTATTGCTGAAGCTGTCACCCTGCTACCACTTAACTTTATCTCATGCAATGTAATATTATTCTTACCTTAAGCCCCAGAATATCATTCAGCTTCTCAACAGAACAGGCTCTGGTTCCCTCTCAGTTCTTCATGGCGTGAGTACAATGCTATACCTCATGTTGTGCTGAAAATTTCTGCTGTATTTTCTTTTTACCATTCTCCATCAGTTGACTGCTTTCAAAATTATCTAAGGGGAGCACACAACATTTTGGTAAAATGAATTCTCATGGGCTTGTGTGTGTGTGTGTGAGAGAGAGAGAGAAAGAGAGAGAGAGAGAGAGAGAGAGAGAGAGAGAGAGAGAGAGAGAGGGGTTTTTGTTCTGCTTAGCCTTTACTTTCAAAGTGAATGACAGGTTTTGTGACTTCCTGTTTTAGTCTGTGGGTGCTGTGTAAGCTGGAGCAGGAGCACACTCTGCAACAGATGACTAACAAAGAACACTTTGGTACGTGTTATAGAGTTCTGTAATCACTAGTGGCAACTAGTGGCATTCTCTGTAACTGCATTCCTTTACAACTACCAGATGGGGCACTGGAGTAACCAAAATGGTACCCTCTGGATGTTGTTGGACTACAAGGCCCATCTTCCCTTACAAATGGCTGTGCTGGCTGCAGCTGCTGAGAGACAAGAGTCCAAAAACATCTAGATGGCACCATGTCCTTTATCCCTTTGTTACATGATACCCCACTTTCCTTCTGTGCTCACTTACACACCTTCCAACATTTCTCTGAGGAGGAAAATAGGGATGTCCTAAGGAAAAGCAGGGCATCCTGGGATCAAATCAGAAACCAGGACGGCTTCTGTAAATCCAGAACTGTCCCTGGAAAATAGGGGCACTTGGAGGGTCTGCACTCAATTTTCCAGAGCAGGGATAGGATGTGTTATGTCCTCACCTCCCACAGTTCCTTATGCAAGGTTCAAAAAAGGGACCTGAATCTCTCTGCCTTTAGTCATTTTCAAAAACCTTTTCGCTAGTCCATGAGTCTCCAGGTTTTCAAGCAGGGAGTCTTTCTCAGCCCCACCGGGAGATGCCCAACATTGGATTTGGGACCTTCTGCTTGCAAGACTGCTTCTCTAGTGCTGAGCTACAGCTCTTCTCTAAATCATGTGCATACATCAATTATATGCATAAAGTATATGCATACAACTTTGGGATTAGATTCTACTGAAATCAGTGGAGCTTCTGAGCATAGGTTTGGGCTGCACAATGGAATGGCCATCTAAAGAAGGTATATTCTTTTATATTGTAAATTGATAGAATGGAATGCTATCTTGGAGTGGCTGCTGAGGTTTTTTCCTGTTGCTAAGTGCATTCAGTTTTCATAAGATGATGGCAATTGTTTTCCTTCAACTTCTCTGCACATTATATGTTGATAAGTGAGCCTGTCTGTAGTCAGGCTCTCTAAACAATATCAAAGCTTCCCAATCATTAGTATCTAACACTTTATAAATATCCCCTTAAGATACCATTTGATACATTCCATGGTGTTATGGGAAACAATCTGGTAACTACTGCTTTGAAAACCGCCCAGTGTATTTCAATAAATTTGCTTCCCCCTGCCCTGATGCACAATTGGAAACCTAGGAGATGACTGAATAAGAAAACTGATACCACTGCTTATCTGTTCAACAGCTAGTGGCGTTAGGAAACCTAGTAATTGAAAAAATGGATAGTACTGATATTTGAACCTCTTTTCTATAACCTTTGAAGTGTAAGTCTTTCGGGGAATAAATTGCTTTTTTGTAACAAGAACAATGTCAGATCTCATATTTAGGTACCATGAACTTAATTCATTTCCAGGCAGAGAAACCCATGTTGTCTTGTTGGTAAAAAAACATTGCAAAATAGATTAAGCTTTACCCTGGAGAGATGATAACCTAATATAAATATCTGGAGGCTGATCTTTATTAGTTACTGAGCAAATATTGCCAAATAGGACAGGCGACCTTCAATGATGATTGATCTAGGGTAAGTCATCAACAGTCTTGTCTCCAGAGAGTAACTTTGGGGCATTTTGGAATTGCAAGGCTCTTCTTTCCTTATAGACGGGCATTGAAGCTAACGCTGAGTAAGAGTAAGTACATCTTACTTAGTGACAAAGACTAGAAGCAATATGCCTGCAGAGTAGTAGTGAAATCTCTCTCCATATTGATCTGAACTGCAAGGTGGTGGAGCTTCGCAGATGCCAAGCCCAGTCTGAAGTTTCACCTGAAGCAAAGTTGCGAGCCTGACAAGGATCATGATAAACTTGTCTGGGTCACAGAATGTCCATAAACATTCAAACTGAAGGGCCAATCAGTAAGTGCTTAAAACTAGTGCAATCTCTTTGTGGAAAGTGGTGAATAGTTTGTATGAACGGGAGAGAGAAAATCTGAAAATGCACTGTTAAAACACTGTTTAAAGAGTCAAAAAGTACACATGTTCTACTATATACCCAGAGCATTTTATGAAGTCAGCAATTTTAGCAATTGAAAGTTCCACATTGCAAGATGTTAATTATTTCTCTATCAGAATGCCTCACATACCATTGGCGACTAATCAAAGGCATCTCCAAAAAAGATACCTTTGACATGATCTGGTCTCCCCTTTTCTCTTTTATTGAACAAGAACAGGATATTTTAATGCCACCATCATCACAGACATATCTGTGGAGGGGATATATTGATTGAAAATGTATTGTATTGCAACTTGTATTGTAGCTTTTGAATAAATGTTTTTTTAAATAATAATAATAAATTGATTTTTTAAAAAGAAGCATGCCAGCTTTTCTGGAAATGTGCATTTGCTAGGAAAGGTCAGTGTGATTATTTCAGTAGGAAATCTGAATCTGATGGAATTTCATGACTTTACTTTCAGAAAACTGACGCATTTATGACATGAATCATTTTAGGTCATTGTAAAGGACTTGCCTGCTTCTGCTTCTTTTTTTTATGACGCATGTGTGTAAAATTGTGCCATAAATGACACTGACAGCATCATAGAGTCATATGGTATTGTTTTAAAATGGATTTGTGCTAGCAATATGCAGCCCATTCATCAAAGCCATTGAGGAAAAGATGGCCTTAGGAAGTCCGCCTCTTCCTCACAGTTATCACTGCTGCCTATTTCCTTGTACTCTTCCAGTAACCATCACCAGTAGCAGGTGGCAGGGCAGCAAGCAGCACACATCTAACCCCCGCCATCTGTGTCACTGCTGTGTCACCTTGTGTGGTGGCAAGATCAGCAAGGTGCAAATGCACCAGTGGAGACAATCTGACACTCTGCTGGTGTGTTTGCACTGATCCAGACTCACTGGCATGAAGTAATCTAGAGTTGTCTATAGCTGGGCAGTGATAGGCAATTTATATGGGACGCGGGTAGCACTGTGGTCTAAACCACTGAGCCTCTTGGGTTTGCCGATCGGAAGGTCGGCGGTTCGAATCCCTGTGATGGGGTGAGTTCCTGTTGCTCTGTCCTAGCTCCTGCTAATCTAGCAGTTTGAAAGCATGCCAGTGCAAGTAGATAAATAGGTATCACTCTAGTGGGAAGGTAAACAGCATTTCTGTGCACTCTTGCACTCGTCACAGTCCTCCGTGTGCCAGTAGTGGTTTAGTCATGCTGGCCACATGACCCGGAAAACTGTCTGTGGACAAAGGCCTGTTCTCTTGGCATGAAAGCGAGATGAGTGCCGCAACCCCATAGTTGCCTTTGACTGGACTTAACCGTCCAGGGGTCCTTTACCTTTACCTAGGCAATTTAAATGTGCTTCTTCCATGGAGACATTTTGGAACAAACGTCTGACAACAAACGTCTGACAACAATCAAGCTTAGTAGGTATGCTGTTCCTGCAACTGCTGTTACTCCAGAGACAGTGGCTGGACTTCACAAGGCCCAGGATCATTCTGCTCTGATCAGATACAGATCAGATACAAATAACCAGATGAAGTCATTTTTATTTTTTTTTACTCATTCCTACTCAATGAAGAGGACTAAAAAAATTCATAGAGAAGGCTTTCAATGGCTCCTAGACATGATGGTTATGGGCTGCCTCCCCAGCTGGAGACAGCAATGCTTCTGAATACCAGTTGCTGGAAGCTGCAGGAGGGGAAAATATTCTTGTCTTGGGTCCTGCTTATGGGATTCCCACAGGCATTCGTGAGAACAGGATGCTACGTCATGGAATTCTACTCAATATGATCCAGAGCAGAACTCTGACATATAGTTAGCAGAGTAAAAACTTAAACACGTTGCAGGATTCCCAAAAAATTGTTCAGAGGCAGTTATATTTCGTTCAGCAGAGCTTTACTGCTACTGAAGGCAAATGAGCATGATGGTCACAAATCCAATACATTCAGGATTGGCACTGTCCATAGGAAATCCAGTAGCAGCAGACTTTACTTAAACTTACAATAACTTATAATAAGTCTAAACCTTAACACTAAGCATACTATGTACAGAACTCTGCACCAGAAAGAAAAGAGATAGAAAGAGAAAGTGATACCCAGGCTCCCTCCGGCCTTACTTTTATAGTCAGCATGACCTTGATGGAAGAGATAACAGAACCAGTTTAAGCCAGTTGTATTCACCTTCTCTGAAGGTGTAACCCAAACATCATGAACCTTCTGATTGTTTCTTTCATGCAGAGAAGCTTCCAGAACCCTCTTGAAGTAATTAGAATAGGAAAGATCTCTACACATCAGATCAATACTTTCTGTACTAAGAAATGCAAACTGACATGCTAGACTAGATGGGCTGTTGGCTTGAGCCAACATCTCTTCCTATGTCTTTAAATTATTGAACCCTGGATTCCTTGTTTAATTTAAATCAGTGTGGGCAACCAGCTGCCCAAGGGGGCTTCACCATCCAACCCACAGCATCCCCTCCTCACTTTGTGTCCCTGCACAGGTTTCCAGCTTGACATGACATCCTATTGGTACAGGGAGCCCATGCAGATGTATAATTTTCTCTTTGTTGTTGTTTAGTCGTTTAGTCGTGTCTGACTCTTTGTGACCCCATGGACCAGAGCACTCCAGGCACTTCTGTCCTCCTCTACCTCCCGCAGTTTGGTCAAACTCATGCTGGTAGCTTCGAGAACACCATCCAACCATCTCGTCCTCTGTCGTCCCCTTCTCCTTGTGCCCTCCATCTTTCCCAGCATCAGGGTCTTTTCCAGGGAGTCTTCTCTTCTCATGAGGTGGCCAAAGTATTGGAGCCTCAGCTTCAGGATCTGTCCTTCCAGTGAGCACTCAGGGGCGATTTCCTTCAGAATGGATAGGTTTGATCTTCTTGCAGTCCATGGGACTCTCAGGAGTCTCCTCCAGCACCATAATTCAAAAGCATCAATTCATTCTTCGGCGATCAGCCTTCTTTATGGTCCAGCTCTCACTTCCATACATCACTACTGGGAAAACCGTAGCTTTTACTATACGGACCTTTGTTGGCAAGGTGATGTCTCTACTTTTTTCTCTTATTCCCTGGTAAATTGCTTGGTAGCAAGTGTGGGACAATAGAAATTCCTAGTCACTTCCAGAAGTGCTTGTGCCAGGAGCATACTATAGTTGAACCACCAGCATGAAGGTGCAGTGCCGACATTACATTACCAGGGGGGACAGGACTGGTCAGAAATGGATGAGCTTATTTTACTGAGCACTCTCCATGAAATCTCATAAATATCAAGCTCATTCTAAAATCAGTGGGTAGCTCGCACATCACTATTCCAATGAATTTCTGGTGTTCATATGTTTTCTTTATGAAATATATTGGTGTGTTTCTTGACCTAAAGGCATCCCTGTTACCTATTTAACAGTACAATCCTCACCATGTATACTCAGAAGAAAGTCCTATTGAATTCAATGGGACTTATGCTCAGGTGAGTAGGGTTAGGCTTAACAGTTTAACATCTAGTTGCAGGTATGCAGAACCTGTGAGTATGCAGAACTTCTCTTAGTTCCAGCCAGCAGGATGGTGGTAGCTGTAGCTGGCAACCTCTGGAGGGCCACATGTCTCCCCCCTCTGTTTTATAGGATTATTTATCCTGGGGTTAAATCAGGGATTTTGTTTGTTTGTTTGTTTTTAAAATAAAATTGCTGTTGTTTTTATCTTCTTTTAAGCCTCTGATGAAACCCTTAATCGTGGAAAAAAATCAAGGTTGAAATGAATTAAAGGGTTGTTATCTTTGGGTGAATGATAGCATAAAAACGCCTTAGTAATTGTTTTGTGCATTATGAACTAATGTTACCCTTGCTCGATATTTCACATGTAAGAGGCTGAATCATCTAACATCCATAAGTAGCCCCTCTGTGTGCTAAGCTTAATTGACTGAGTGCCATTATCATAACTGGATTATCATTGGCTCAGTGATATTTTTTGAAGCAGCAGCTATATAAATACCCTGCCATCTTTTCAAACCATCCAACACTCTAGACAGTAGTCCTTTAGGGCTATGGCTAGTGACAAATTTCCCATCTGAATTGTCCCTAAATTTTGGGATTTCAAAGTACGGTACATGCACTTGTTTGCAAAGCAAAACTAATAAGTGATTCCTTTCCATTTTTAATTCTCCATTAAAACACAGAACCGAAAGGAATCCTGATGCAGTATTGCATGATAGCATTCACATTTTTTAAACCACAGTGCAAAAACCAATTCTCGTTGTATTGCCTAACTCTATAAAGATTATTTGCGCCCCCCTTCATCAATCTGCATATGTGTGCTGATGTGCATCAGTAACCTATAAGTTTCAAGCAAACTGCATCAAATTGCACACATTCCAGTTCTGAAATTAATCTTCATAGTTCTCTGAGTGAAACTCAAAGGCAGTTAGAGTGGACCATGAGGCAGGTAATAAGAAACAGAATGATAATTCCTTTCTTAATGCTCTGCATTATATATCTTCGCAGAGCTTGCAACCCTTTTTCTTTTCTAGAATTTTGTGACCTATAAGTGCCGAATATTTAGAAGCCAGGATATATGTGTTCTCTCTAGTGCTCAAAGTGCACTATGGTACTTTTCAAGCTGACCTTTAACCATCTTTTCAGGTGGACATAAATGAGTCTGGGCTGACCATCCCACTTCCTTCATCACTCCACTTCGATTTCCCCCCATTTAGGGCTCAGTTTCCTTGACCACTTTGTCCAAAGCTATAGTCAGAGTAAAGTAAAGGGGGAAGGCAAAAATCAGAATGTAGGGCTAGGTATTCCCTTCATAAAATAGTACCATTTGCTACAAAAAATATTCTACTGAAAAATAAGGTGTGGGTTCCTGATTGATTTTTTAAAAAAATTATTCAGAAATAATTTAGGCTGTTGATTTGGTTACTTCAAGATGAGGTCATGTTGAAATTGTTAATTGGCCCTTGGGTAGATTCACACAACAGCTTTGCCCACTGAGGAGTGGTTTTTAAGAGAAACTTTGTGCCTATTACTCAACCCTTGTTTCATGAGCGGTTCAACGTGCGTTTAGAACACAGACCAGCATGACTTTGGCAGGCACGATCTTTGAAGTTTCCCAGTCTTCTATGGGCAAGGCTCTGAATGCAGCTAATCAATTCACAAGGCCAGGATGGCAAGTGGATTTCCCCCACCAGTGATGGCAACTTTCACTATACTGAGGCAAACCAGTTGTGTGAATCCCGCCCCCACCCCCGCTGCAAAAATATTCCTTGGGATTTTGTTTCATCAAAGAACAATCGAAAGGAGATAACTTTTACAACAATTCCAATAATAATAATAGTTGCAGAGACAAAAATAAAAGGAAAGAGGAATTTCTGGGCAATCTTTCAAAAACTTTATTTTACATATAGGATGTGGAGCATTAATACCAGTGATGTGTTTTCCCCTAAGAAGGAAAAAGTGCAACTTTCCCCCCTTTTAAAAGAGTTTTGTTTCCTCCCCTCTTCTCTCTCTCTCTCTCTCCCCTCCCCTTTTCTTGTTCCTTTCATTTATGGTGCCCTAGACAGCATACACATATAGCCTGCAGTTCTGGAATGCCAGCCTGGCACTCCAACACAAAGCAGAGCCAGCAGTGGTATAATCTACTAATGGCTTCTTTTCATTTCAGCCCTCCCTGAGAGACTCAGTGGCAGATTGTAGACTCAATTACTCTCATGTCAGGTGATTATCCTAGGTCTTAATGTAATCTTCCATTCACACATACCATATTTCAATTACGGCAGCTATGAAACAAGCTGTGTATTCAAATCACCAATCACCTTATCACTGCTGAACAATGTCAACTGTAAAAAACGCCAGCTGAAGGCAATTACACATGTGTTGAGAACCGATTATGATTACTCTCTGTGGTATTTGTGATGAGCTGGGGAATGTTCTGAAAATTTAATTTAATGACAATATGCTTGCTGTACAATCCATAATACCTCCTGAATCCAGCATGGGGCTATTAAAACTGATAGGAGCATATTATCACCGAACTGAAAAGCTGGGCTGGGATGGTAGCTGGATGTCTCTACAGGGAATGGTAGGTAATTTCTCCACATATTTCTAACGGCTGAGGCAGACAGCTTCCAATTCCAGCTGCATTTTGAAGGTGGTCCCTTCCCTCCCCCCTCCACCAGAGCTGAGTTAAGGTGTTTCACCACAGCCATTTGAGAGGAAAACACAGAGGCTGGGGGAATGTAAGGTTGGGAATGGCATTGTGTCGGTTCGCTCCATGGCACCAAGAGTGCTTTTCATTGTGGCACTTTCTCGACCTCAATAAATGTCCCCCCCCTCCTTCCCCATATTTGGTGACTTCTCAACACAAAAAAGCAGTTTAACCAAAGGAGTAACAGATTGTTTTCTGGAAGGAAAAGGATCAGCCACTTTTGCCACCTTCCTCGCTCTATAAGCACTGGTCTGTCTGAGCTCTGCTGAGACCACTTTGTGTAGCCCCCCCCTCACAAAAACCCCCATCCTCCCCAAAGAGTTCCCTTACCACTGTTGTAGCCTAACAGAGACATCCAGACATTTCTGGGAGCCCAAGGCAAAGTTAAATGAGGAGGAGTCTGGTCAATGAATCAAGATTTTCTTAACTAACCTCCATTCATTTCTTGGTTTGCTTATTAAATGACTAGCCTGCTTCCCCACCAAAATATGCAAAGTAGGTCTATGTACATAAGCATTTCCCTTTCTGGAACGACTCCCCACCCCATGCCCACAAGTTATGTAAAGCTTATTGAACCCTTAAAATAAAATGCTAACATGGCAAAGTAGGCACAAAAGAGACTAGTACGATCCTCACTGTACTTATTCATCCACAAAGTACAGTGTCCACTCTTCTAAAATAAGTGTGTGTGTGTGTGTTATGAGAGAGAAACAGAGAGAGATAATTTATTTAACTATTAGAAATAGTAAGCAGGCTTTGCTCAGAATACATTTGCCCTAATTCCTTAGGCAAGGGCAGGTTGCCCAATGGCTATAGTTATACAGTTAAGCTACTTCCAGCCCCATAGTCACCCCCCTCTGCTGATTTTAATTTACGTTTTAAATAAAAATGGCCCAGTTCAACCCCAGCTTTTGTGTCTGCCTCTTTATTTGCCTGTCGGGATGCAATACATTTTGTGGCTGCTATGCAACTATCTCAAATGGGAAAAATAAGGCTGTTGCCTGCTTGTTTTCTTTTTAGAAAAGGTCACATTTATTTATTTATTATTTTATTTTATTTATTATTTTATATGCTGCCTTTCGTTCAAGGATCACAGTGCAGTTTACATACATACATATATATATATATATATATATATATATATATATATATATATTTCTTCCCCTTTCTAACAGCACACTCCAATGAAAAGTTCTGCCAATCTGCAAATGCTATTCTTCCTCTGTCTCCCGCTGTCTTCCACAGGAAAACCTGTCCTATCAACTCTCAGCAATGTCACATGGGTCTGCTGCTGATATATTTATTTGGTTAAATGATCAAGAAGTGCATATCTTCTTGTCTCTTCCTTCAAACAGATGGCTAGCTACATAGGAAGATTTTACATACAGAAGCATACATTCTCCCTATGGCTAATCTGCTGAAACAGTGTGAAGTGAACCTGATTAAAAAGAAGAAGAAGAAGAAGAAGAGGGGCAATGTGGGAGAGGTGCTAAGCCTATTTGTTGATCTCAATTGGTGAGATTTCAGATTAAGCATGTAATTCATTTCAGAGAACCCACAATCTTCTCCACATAGACCAGACACAAAGATCCCTTGTTTGCGGTAAGGCTGTGTCTGCTAAAATTATGCCAAGGAAAAGTGTTGTGAGTAGTTTGGCTTTGATTGTATTATCCTCCTTTCAAGGGCCTCTTTGAAAATCCACTAACCTTGAAACAAAGCCTATCATCTCTTGGTGCTCAAATGATTGACTGAATTCAACTTGAAATTTGCAATGCCAGCTACCTGGATGAACAAGCGGATTATTCTTTTCATAGATATAAACTAAAGAGATTTGCTTCTCTCTGTAGTTCCATTTCATATAAAGCACATTTATTTTTTAACAGGTTTCACTCTTTCAATGGGTCAAACCATTCTGGTAATTTGACCTTTATGTGTATAGGAAATTTATAGTTGATTTATTACTTTAAAAGGTATGTGTTTAAAGGGTCCTGTCTTCTATACAAGCATTTTACACCTTGAAATTGAATCGCTTCCATACAGCTCACCACCTGAATGTTGCTGACTTTAGATATAACCTGTTATCAGATTTCTGTATAGTATGACCTTTTGAGCAGCTCTAGTGATGGTTACTCATAGCGGTGGTAATTCTTTCATAATTTTTTCCGGTGCTCAAATTATAGAGGAAATCCACAAGTCCCATCCCCTGCCTCGTCCCCACAAATTTAGCCCCTCTCACTGGCCCTCAAAGGCCACGCACCTTCTTGTCCCGCAGGATGTGCTGCAAGTTAGTCATATAGAAGCTATGTTCTTACTTCAAACAAATCCCACTGAGACAAGAGTGCCAGCTTGCCCCGCGACTGTGGGTGCCTGGGGCCATGGGTGCTATGCTGAGTGCATGGCCCCGACGCCAAAATTTGTGGCTGCCCAGCCCCTTCATGGGGAATTTTGTGGGAGCGGGCACCTAAGCACTGAGATGCACTCTAAGGATTGAGACAACAAAATATCTATTCTCAAGTGTGAGGGGAGAGACTCCATCAGGCAAGGCCTTCTTCCACCTGTCTTGCCCCACCCTCCAGTCTCTGCTTCTCAATCTGTACTGTATTATTTTATGCACTGTGGCTTGCCGTTGTTTTATTAATTGTAGTTTCGAAATTATTTATTGTAATTGTTAAGAGTGGGTTTCTGTTTAATTTTTATATGATGATATTATTTTAAGAATATTATTATTCTTAGTATGTATGGAAGTGGGAAGTGAGAGTGGACCATAAAGAAGGCTGATCGCCGAAGAATTGATGCTTTTGAATTAAAGTGCTGGAGGAGACTCTTGAGAGTCCCATGGACTGCAAGAAGATCAAACCTATCCATTCTGAAGGAAATCAGCCCTGAGTGCTCACTGGAAGGACAGATCGTGAAGCTGAGGCTCCAATAATTTGGCCACCTCATGAGAAGAGAAGACTGGCTGGAAAAGACCCTGATGGTGGGAAAGATTGAGGGCACAAGGAGAAGGGGATGGTAGAGGACAAGATGGTTGGACAGTGTTCCTCAAAGCTACCAGCATGAGTTTGACCAAACTGCGGGAGGCAGTGGAAGACAGGAGTGCCTGGCGTGCTCTGGTCCATGGGGTCACGAAGAGTCGGACACGACTAAACGACTAAACAACAACAAAATTATTATTCAATACTATTCTAATGATTGTTGAATGTTACTTTATTTGATGTATATTGCTTATTTTAAAGCTGTTTTATTATCACATTTTTTGTATTGCATTAGATTGTTATAAGGTGTACATTCTTTGTTTCTTCAGCTTGTAAACCATCTTGAGTATTGTAAGATAGAAAGGTGGTATACAAATTAAAAGTGACGATGAAGTGTGTGCCTCTGCATGACGTGGTTCGACAAATGCCAGAAAGAATGCTGCTTGTGATGCCTGCAGGACCACTGCTTGGGCGGCCTGCTCCAGTCAGCTGCAAGCACCATCTTTATTTCCCCCCAAATACAGTGTTACTGGAAATGGCAAGGAAACCACGCACCCAGATGTCCAGGCAGGCTGTCAAGCGTGGAGTATACCTTAGCTTGCATGTTCTCAGGAGTGGCTTTTTTTATACTTGTTTCACAAACACCCACCCATACAACCTTTAGA
Source organism: Podarcis raffonei (assembly GCF_027172205.1). Classification (NCBI taxonomy): domain Eukaryota; kingdom Metazoa; phylum Chordata; class Lepidosauria; order Squamata; family Lacertidae; genus Podarcis; species Podarcis raffonei. The sequence continues at coordinate 56,692,876 of NC_070608.1, read as the reverse complement.
AAGAAATTTTGCTCCTGTGGGCATAACACAGGATAGACCTGGAGTTGCATCTGCATTCTTTGTTGTTGTGATTCAGGTGTCAACTAAAGACATTTCTCTTTCCCTCAGGTTTTGTTTGCCCTGAACAGCAATGTGTGAATTTCTGTTTTCATTACTATTTTTTAATGAATATTTTTGTTCTGTATTAGTTTTAAACCTTGGTATAATTCTGTTGTTTATCCTTTCTTGTGTACCACCCTGAGCTCTGTTAAATATGATAAAGAATAATAAAACAATAAACTATACTAGATAATCTAGGTAAGCATAGAGCAGGGGATGCTGTCCTAAGCCAGCGACATGAACATAGAGAGATATGTTGGAGAGGAGCATGTATAGGGGAGCCATGGGGAGGCATGATGGGCAAATCATGGTCCAGCTGAACACTAGTTACAGGGGGCCATCAGAAGAAGAGGGAGCTGCAAATGATTCAAAGTTTCTGAAATATATTCCCAATGCTAGCTTAAAATTGAACCCTATTTCCTAGTCAGATGGATCATGATGATTTTGCTGTTTATTGCGGTATGTTTTAATGCTGTTTTATTGAGTTTGTGTTATAAGTTATCATATAGCTTTCATTGCTTTAAAAATAATTAAGTCATTTGTGGACTTTTTATGTTGCAATAATAATGTTTATTCTACATCTGTTTATATTGCATATGTTTATATTGCAATAATAATCATAATGCCAAATCTCCAGAGGAATCCATTTTTCTTGACAGAATTCAGTTTAGGATGCCAAAATAGGGTTCCATCCGAACTATACCCTTAAAGCAATATCATACCACTTTAAACAGTCATGGCTTCCCCAAAGCATCTTGGGAACCTGCAGTTAGTTAAGGATTCTGAGAGTTGTTAGGAGACCCTTACTCTTCACACAGAACTATGATTCCCAGAGTCTCCTGGGAAGAGGGAGCCATGGCATTTTTCATGGCATCCGATGTGGGGAAGCCATGGCTGTATAAGGTGGCATAATACTGCTTTGTATGTATGGTGCAGATGGGGCCTAGGTAGATGACACTACCCCAGTGTCCCCATTATGGATATGAAAGGAAAGTTATCTAGATTAGAGTCCAGGACCCACAATCAAGTTCTTAAAATTTGTCAGAAAAATTAAAGAAAAAAAAGAGAGATTCTATACTGTACTAACTTTAATCTTTTCTACCTTTTGGCTAGTGTTTTTGGGTTAGGGTTTAGGGCAGGGGTAGGCAACCTAAGACCTGGGGGCCGGATACGGCTCAATCACCTTCCCAATCCAGCCCGCGGATGGTCTGGGAATCAGCGTGTTTTTACATGAGTAGAATGTGTCCTTTTATTTAAAATGCATCTCTGGGTTATTTGTGGGGCATAGGAATTCGTTCATTCCCCCCCCAAAAAAACCACACAATATAGTCCAGCCCACCACATGGTCCAAGGGACGGTGGACCGGCCCATGGCTGAAAAAGGTTGCTGACCCCTGGTTTAGGGCGTACATCTATTAAAATGTAAGCTGCTTCTTAATTTCTAGTTCTTTCTGAGTACTGGTCAAATTTTTGCTGAGATGTGGGGGGATAACCCTACACAGAAAGCACAGCCAGGCTCTTTATGAATGCATGATACAATAACGTTTCATTAGTCAGCATCCTTGCGAACTGTGAACTTCATCATATTTTATGCATTGGCAATTGAGACAAGTTTGCTTTCACATACGCTCCAATATGTTGCAACAAAAAACTGGGGCACCTTCTTCCAAGGCCACAATCCCATGTGAGTAAAGTGGCCCATGTGAGATCACGGCTCCTCAAAAAGCAGTTTTGGAGGTGGGTGAGATTGCTGTGGCTAAAATGGCCACCACACTCTCATTAGGAAAAACAGGATGCCCCAGTTTTTCCAGGACAGTTGAGGGGTATTCATATATCTTGCATGATAGTACCTAATACAGATTGCTACCTTATGTTTGTTGAAAATAATTTGTTTATGGCATGGATGGCAAGTGAGGCCCTCCAGACATTTTGCCCTTCCCAACTCTCTCTCACCACAGCTAGCATGGCAATTGTCAGGGATGATGGGAGCTGTTATCCAAAATATCTATAGGGCAGCACATTGGTTGCCCCTGTTCTATGGAGTCAGACTTGAAATGGGTGGAGGCAAGGCATGAGTCTCTTCTAATAGTCTCTCTGCCCCCTTCACAGTCACAAACCCAAGCCCCAGCCATTGCTCTATCTGAACTACATTTATCCTTTCACCCAGTGATATGACCTCACATATATATAACTCTTAACAAGGGAAAGAGAGGGAGAGAGTAAGCGATCTGATTACAGAGTGTGCTACTTTTATGGCCCACGGGGTCACTGTTAATTTTGGCCATAGGTCATACGGGATAAAGTTCCTTATGAGCCAGGAGCTTCTTAATTAAATGGCAAGCCACTAGCATGGTTGTGATATCTCTGACGACTTATTACTCATTGTGGATAATGCCCTTTTCCCTCGAATGTTGTAGAAATGCAATTCTTCCTACATGGCTTCCCATTGTTTATTCTCCTAAAACTTACAGAACAAGCATTTTCCAGAGATCTTAGCCGTTGCTAGAAAGATGATATTCACATTTAAGCAGGAATAAAGAAACTGTCAAAGCATTATCTGTACACACACAAACAAATGTTTTGAAGGAAAATGGGTGGCTTTTTCGGTGGGCGGGGGCTGCAAGATCTATCCCATCGCAACTGTACACAAGTTTTGCGAGAACTTCAGGTTAAGTTTATCAATCCTGGCATTGTAAAAAGTGAATGAATTGGCATGACCTGTAGAAAACATAGGAAACATTCGAAATTTCTTTAGCCAGCTGTATATCAAGCATACAGTGAAAAAAGCCAGGGGAAGGAGAGTCGAAAAGGAAGGGCAAAAGGCGAAATGGTTTGTGTCCATTTAAGAAAAAATCAATAATAGTATAAAATTGATTTAGTGCTTGTCATAAAACATAAGTAAGTGCTGGAAAATAGAGAAAATTGAGTCTCAATTTAATCTGCACAAAAGCCACACTGTACTGATGAAGTGATCTGAGGAGAGCGCTACATAAAACCTAAAGACAGATACTTAATTGTCATATTAAAGACTCTCTTTTCTGCCTGCTGGAGTCAAGGGCTAGAACCCATTAATCATGTGGATAAGGGGCATTGAAATCAAATCTCAATTAAAATCTGTTCAATAATGTCTCTAATATGTTTTTCAAGCATTAATTTTTTCCCATCGATTCTACACCCCATAAATCAGATCTGTTGCAGTGCATGTAATAGTTTATGGAGGAGAGGATTATGGTTTTATGAAGTTAATGCAGCAGAACCATTTAATTTACACAGGCTAAAGTTTTATGTCTGTTGCTCATTTCTATTATTTTCTTCGGGTGAAAATTCTTTGGGCTATAAAATGAAGTTTTTTATTATTCTAAACTGTTGTATGCATGTCTGGCTCAGATTCTGTGGGTGACTGCAGAGAAAAAATACACTCTTGCTTTCCAGGGGAAAGTTTTTCAGAGGAGACTTGCCTCCAGTGTTTAATTCGTTTAAATTAAAATTCAGGAGGACCCAAGCAGTCACCCCTGTCCCCTATGAATGCTCATGAATCCCTGAGGAGTATAGCAGTATGGGGATTTCTTGGACAAAAACCATCTGCACATACTGAAATATACTCTTGTTGCTGTTGTGTTTGTACTGCAACCAGCTTCTCCACAGCCTTGTGCCCCTCTCTGCTGCCCCTGAGCAGCACTGACCCACCTCCAGGAATCTAGCTTAGGAGCACCAGCCCACCTGGTGAGTCAATTCTGGTTGAAGTGAATAGCTTTCTTGTGTTGCAGAATATCTCTGAGAGCAGAAGAGGAGAGGGTGGTGCTTTTGTCCAATGTTGGAACCCGGCATCCATGGTCCACGTGTCTGAAGCAAACAAAATTTGACTAATAGAATGACAGCATCGGTCCCTGAAGTTAGCCCAGATAATGCAGTGCCTTTTTGTGCAAGGTTGAAGAAGTTACGTGTCAGCATTAGCCTCGTCACCATAGTCCAATGCCAGTCACTGCAATGCTAAATCAATAACTAGGACCATGTGGCAATGGCACAGAGAGCGAGTGTGGTGTAGTGGTTAAGAGCGGTAGACTCGTAATCTGGTGAACTGGGTTCACGTCTCCGCTCCTCCACATGCAGCTGCTGGGTGACCTTGGGCTACTCACACTTCTCTGAAGTCTCTCAGCCCCACTCACCTCACAGAGTGTTTGTTGTGGGGGAGGAAGGGAAAGGAGAATGTTAGCTGCTTTGAGACTCCTTTGGGTAGTGATAAAATGGGATATCAAATCCAAACTCTTCCCAGATTACTTTCCCCGCTGAAAATGTCTCCCCAACTCTTTCTAGCAGTTTGTTGTTGTTTTGCGTGTTTCGGTTTTGCAGGGTGGTGGAGGAGGAAGTTTTTTAGCGATTTATGTCATGGAAGGTGTGGCAAAGAGATGATGCTTCCTCCCCCCCCCAAAAAAATAACCACCAGATCAGTTTCCCTAACAAATACCCAAGCAGGCTGCTCCATGAGTCCAAGCTGAGTCCCTTTACAGCTTCTATCGTCCCCTTTCAAATTGGCCTTCTTTGGATCAACAGCTCCTGGACAACAAATGCTCACACCCTGAATTAGCTTTGTTTAGTCTCCCTGCACCCCCCCCCCAGTAATTATGTGACATTACGCTTACATAACATTCTTTTGAGTTCTTTTTGATGTTCTTTTGAGGGCGAACGATCACCTGTAGGCCAACAAAATGAGACGTTGGGGACTTTAAACTGAGATCCTTCATTCCTGGTACAAGAAATAGGGTGGAGAGACCTGATTGCTTGGCCATTGTTTAAGCACCTTGGGTGGTTTGAACTTTGAAAGGTCAGGTTCCTTTAAAGTCCTTTTTGGAAACAAAAGGTGGCAATGCCTGAGGTGATCCAGGCCATGGTTTTCCAACCGCTTCCTCCAGAGTGCCCTTAAATCTCATTGAAGTCAAGGGTATTAGCCTTGAACTACTCCAAAGTAAGTGGCTCGAGTGCCGCAGCCTAAATGGCAGAGCCTTAATTAGATGCAAGCTGATTGCTGGAGACCCTTTTTATGACAATGCAAGCCTGAATGGCACACATTTAAAAGCTCCAGCAGCTCGTTTCCCTCCCTCCCCCTCCCCACATGCAAAGAGCTCAAGTCCCATGAGTGAGCCAATTATAAATCATAGCGTAGGTGAACTCATTCTCTCCCATTCACTGGAGTGGATTCAATGTCATTAATGTTTCTACAACTGATATCTTTGAAAGGAATAAGGCAGCTTTTCATATCTCATTAACATTACAGAGGAGAACTGAAAATTAATTCGATGACGGATCACATCTATGTCTACGGGAGCCAGTTCATTTTAATAAGTTCTTCCAGAAAAATCAAACCATATCTTCCACCGAAAGGGCTTGCTAATCCTCCGTGGTGTCTTGCATTGACCTCATTGGCAAACACTTGCTATTGGCTGACGTTCCACCACTGTTAGGCTTAAATCAGCGGGTGTGAAATTTTAGCTGAGAGCAAACTGTGCCAAAATCCATCCTTAGAGCTCTCTCAACCTTTCATCACCCAAATGTTGAAGAGCGGCACCAAAAAACAAAAACAAAAAACAGCAGACTGTGGTTTGCATCGCAGAGCAGGGGAGGCAGAGGTTTAGATTGGTACAAAATGGGCTTGATTTACAGGGAGCCATGCCGCAAAGGAAAGATTATTTTTTTCAGATCACTTTGCAGTTCCACATGCAATAAAAGACCATTTAGGCTTAGCTAGAAGCCAGATTGTAGAATAGGATCATATAAATCTGTGGCCTTTTTATTTAAATGTTGGAAGAGCCAATGATATTTTTGGAGATCAGCCATGCTAGTGAATACTATAGTAATTCCAAGAAGGAACATATGTTATAGTATATCAATATTTTCATAAATCAGAGTAGACCTGAGTATTTGTACACATTGGCGTCTGAGAGGAAAGATGGCGTGAGAAAGCAAGGTGATAAATTTATAGGACAACTAATGCTGGATGTGTGGGTATTCAGAGTAAAAAGATTTTTAAAAAATTAAAAACTGCATAGTCTCCACTTTCTAAGTCTGAATGGATGGTGGCTGTGCCACACACAAAGGAACCTGGCTGCAAATATTTCATCACTTATTTCCATGGTGGTTTGGAGAAGCAGGTCTCTGTTAGAGTTCTCTACAAATGGCCTCTAAAAATTATCCACCCTCCCGAAGTATATAATGTAGGGAGAATTCTGCTGAATCAAGCCCAAAGCCCCTCTGGGTCTGACATTTTGTTCTCACAGCGGCCAATGAGATGTCCATAGGAAGTCTGCAAGCTTAACCTGGATCCAGCTTCCTGAATCTGATTGGAGTATTAGCAGTAGATGAAGGGCAACTGCTATTGCCCACAGCTGGTATTAGCCATAAATGGGGAAATACAAGTGTTCAGGAAATAATGAGATAAAATTTTATTTCTGCATGGGCATTTGGAAGCATCACAGTATAGAACATTAATGAAAGAGCATTACAGACCACAAAATGCAATAACTGCCCATCTTTCACAAATAATGGAAATCCAGAGCGGTGCAGTGGTTAGAGTGTTTGGCTAGGACCTGGGAGACCAGGGTTCAAGTCCCTGCTCAGTCATGAAACTCACTGGGTGACCACTGTCTCTTAACCTAATCTACCTCAGGGAGAACTGTTTACACCACCTTAAGCTCCTTAGAAGATAGGTGGGATATAAATGTAAAAAAAGAAGAAGTGATTATTCTCTCTAAAAGAGCAGAGTGCTCAGAAAATGTGGAGTGAACTCCAATGGCCTATAGAGCTGCCATCATGTACTGCGGCATGTAATGACTGCTAAATGTGCAGATGTGTCCATCCAAGATAAACAGAAAAGGGGAATTCGACATAATCCTTGAACTGCTTGCTTCATGTGATACATCCCCTAGTTTTGTTTTATTTTATAGGAAGGGTTTATCAAGATAAAAATACCCTACAAATCTAGGGGGGAAGAATCTATTTCTTGCAAAGCAGACTATAAAACAGATTTCCCCCTTGCCCTCCCCCCTTTCTTTTATTTTTGGAGCCTCATCTTTTTATAATAGTGCTTCCCTTTTTTGCAGGACTCAGCTCGGCTCCACTCCCTGCTACAATATCTCAGCTTGTTCTATTTGACGGCTGTTCCCTTGTCATCACTCATTTTCAGTGGGCAAGAGGGAGCAATTGCTGGGCATCAAATCATCATCAAGTAAACCAGCCTTGACACTAGTTAAAAAGGGAGATGGATGGTCAGTTGACTTCAATGGAAAATGTTCTCCTAAGTATCTTAGCAAGGTCCCTTGATACTGGTCTAGCGCTTTTTTTTATGGGGGCAGTGCAATCACCCATATTTCTTCTCAGTCATCTTTTGATGACAGATTTTCACAGGGGATGAACCCAAAAGTGCTAGGAAGAATGGGGAGAAATAAAAAAGGGAGGAAGCAGCAGCTTCCTTGCACTGGTACACTCCAGTTTCTTATAACTAGCAAGACAAACAATGCTTTGAGGGTGTAAGTTCAGGATTTCTACATTTCAGCAATCATTCCTCTTTAATGCTATGTGCATTTCATTTTGAAATCTGGAATTATTTTTTTTAAAAAGAATTAAATATATTGAAATTGAAACTCAATTGTCGTGGTCCAGAAGATCTCAAGATAGGCAAGAGTTTCAGGGCTGCACATACAAATGTTTCAGTTTTCCTTCATGCATTGTCATATTGTATTGTGATGGTCATTGGCTATAAGCAATAAATTGATTGATAGATTGATTGATGTTCTTTGTGCACTGAATGTGCAAGAAAGTTCTATAACATTGCCATGAATTGGATAAAGGTAAAGGGACCCCTGACCATTAGGTCCAGTCATGGCCGACTCTGGGGTTGCGGCACTCATCTCGCTTTATTGGCCGAGGGAGCCAGCGTACAGCTTCTGGGTCATGTGGCCAGCATGACTAAAATGAATTGGATACACCACAGTAATTTGGGTTTCAGTGTGCACAGTGATGTATCTATAGAGTTCCAAAACTCAGCTTTGAGGATTTCCCCCACAATTCATTTAGCAAGCTTGATATTTTCCATAGTCTTGGATACTGAATCAGAAAACAGACCATCTGTTAAAATTGCAGGTGGTGTTAAATAGAGCCCTGTCTCTAACAATACCCTTTTCTAGCAGTTCAAGGCTGCAATCTTGTGCAAGTTTACTTGGGAGTAATGAGACTTAGGATATCTCGTAGGCCATGTCTACAAAAATTGAAAATGTGCTATTGAATCATCTGTGGCATCGCAGAGGTTTCTAGAGTTCACATGCAGCCCAACCAGAATAAAACTGCTTCTGCATGACTCCACTCCACACTGTGGTATAATATATGTGGGCGTTACATCATGGGGTTGCTCAAGCTGTATGTGGCTGCTTCCAAGTAACCAAGGTTGGAGCATCAACATAGCCTGGACAATCCACACCATGGCTTCCCCAAGTCACTAATGCAATGTACAGTACAGCTTAGTCACAAGAGTTACATAATGGCCAGCTACATTGTAGAGATAATGTGTGAATGCAGCCTCAGTTCACACACTGCTTCTGATACAGCAGACCCACCCTAAATATCTTTTTAAGTCTACCTGTGTGGGTGAGACAACACTGGCAATCATTTATTGCTCAGTGTAGCAAACTCTCAGTGCCATCACACTGTAAATGCATGGAATCTAAGGTCGATATGTTGCAGAGACATCTAATATCCTTTACTGGGGATGCTACAATGTTCTTAGTCAAGCTGCAGTGACATGATGGTACTTCTCTACAAGAGAAGCTTGGGAGATAATTTCACACTGTGGCGGCAGAGCACAGTCATCATGGCTAGTAGCCTTTGATGGCTCTCTCCTCCATGAATTGTCTGATCCTTTTTTAAAGCCATCTAGGTTGGTGGCCATTCCTGCCTCCTGTGGCAGTGAGTTCCATAGTTTAAATAAGTGGTGCATGAAGAAGTACTTTCTTTTATCTGCCCTGAATTTTCCAATATTCAGCTTCATTGGATTCCCATGAGTTCTGCTGCTAGAAGGCAGGGAGGGTGAACGTTTCTCTATCCACTTCCTTCATGCCATATGTAATTTTATAAACTTCTGTCACGTCACTTCTTACTTGCCTGTTCTCTAAGCTAAAAAGTCTCAAACACAGCAAGCTTTCCTCCTGGGGGAGTTTTGGTTTGGATGTATGAATCAGCCCTAAGACCTGACTTTTTAAACTGAGCGGAATAGTGAAATCCACGGCTATAGAACGCAGTAGTCCTAACAGTAATCACAATACCAGCCGCAAATAATAGTCGATGAAAGTCTGCCTATTCAGGTCCAGTGGCGATGATCGACATTGTAACCTGGAGGTGAGTTATCCTCACTGTGTTAAGCAGCATGGTGAAAAACATTACACAAAGCACTTTGAGTTCAAAAGCTGAGGCCGAGCAAGGAAGCGAAATCGTATGGTGACAGATTGATTGAGGAAGTAGCATAATGTAGTGGAGTGCCTTCCAATTTTAATTCACATGATGCTGTTTATTACCCTCGGGGATAAGATGTACTATTTTAAATTCCTTTTAGCACTATTTATTTAAAACATTTGACTAGGAGATGACCTGCGTTTAAACAACTCATATAAATGTACCGTCCCAGGAGAGATCTGGGGTTTTATAGAAAGAGGAGACAAATCTCAACAATTTATGGAAATGATAAATATTACTCAGGCAGCAACTACCTCATTAGGTAAGTAGGACTGGGGTAAAGAAACTCCTGGAGAGGTGCTAATAGCATTCATTGGGGATTAAGCTCCAGTAATATCAATGGAATTTACTAGTAAATGTTTTCAAGGACTGAGGTGTTAGTCTTCCAGCACAAGATGTGAAATGCATCTATCTCATGGGCTGTGAAGCTATTCTACATTCCAGGTGGCATATGGCAGTATGAATGATTTCTCTCAATAACTTTGTTTAAATCCTTATGCAGATATTCTTTTTTTAAAGAATGTTTTGCATCAGGTTGTAGCTGAAAACTGACACTGCACAATTACTCAAATTTTATTCATGCATTTATGTGAGCCATGCAGCTCCCTTGTCATAGCCCTTTCACGAATGGTGAGAGCTGGTATAGTCAGGGCCGTCTTACCCATAGACGCTAGGGGTGCGGGGCACCCGGGTACCGGGCTCTCAGGGGTGCCAGGCGGAGAGTCTGGGGCCTGAGAGTTGAGTCCGGGGGAAAGCCCGCCTGTCGGTTGGAGCGCCACAGTG